>NC_062284.1:146893526-147139376 GCF_902655055.1 Lutra lutra | reverse complement strand
ACTGAAAAAACAAAAGAGGAAACTGGCCACTCTAAGTAGAAAATGGTATGAATCCTTAGAAAATTGGAATAATCCATAGAAGCACCATAGTAAAAAGACAATGATAGAAGTAGACTGTGCTCTACCCAGGGTCTGCAAGGGAAGCTGTCCACTCCCCAAGGTCACCTGCTGGTTCTGAAGGTCTTCTGTCCCCTGTGTGCACACGGAGATCAGAAGCTTCTACTGGACCCATGAGAATCAGCAATCCAAAGCAAGAGAATTGACAGCCCTGGTAGAGCCTCTATCTTGAACCATGGTCACAGTATCAATGTTAATGACAATGTGGGAAAGAAGAGGAAACCTGCACCAGGGTGGTGTGGATACAGAGTCTAAAGATCACACACACACACACACACACACACACACACACGTGATTATAAAACTGTTATCACCTTAACCATCAAGTCTGTTGAGAGGAGGCAGGCCTCTCAGAAAGTCTTAAGTGCTTGAATAGAGAGCCAGGGAAGGACACTGGCTCAGGGTGTCTGTTGTGTGTCTGTGGTCTTGACAGGGTACTGCTTATGGGAGGGGCTTCTGGGGAGTCAGTCTCCTACCTGTATCAAAAGAGGGAGAAGATTTGCATTCTTGTTAGAGATCCCATGTGTAGGATGAGAGGAGAAGAGGGATGAACAAAGCTCAAGGAACTAGCAGACAATAATCAACGCATATGTCATGATGACTAAATCCACTAAACAAGTTTTAAAACTGTGAGAACAAAAAAGAAGTGGTCATTCTAAATAGAAAATGAATCTTTGGAAAATGGGAAGAATGATCCATGGAAAAGCACAAGCAATAGAATCATGATAAAATAGACCAAGTTCTACCCAGTATCTGGGGTGGAGTCTGTACACTCCCCAAGGTCACCAGCTGATTCTGGAGGTCTTGTGTCCCCTGTGTGCACACAGAGACCAGAAGCTTCTACTGGATCCATGAGAATCCTCAGGTTGAGATGCTGGATTGGAGGGACCTTCCACCTGCAGGGAATAACTAATTGATCCTTTAGTTGTTGCTATCAGCTCTATGTGTGTGACCTCTACCATCACAGAGGAATCCTAATGACAATGTTATAGGATGAGGAGGATGGGTCTTAGGGAAGCACTTAGGTCAGGAGAGGGCAATCTCATGATGGTATTTGTGCCTTTACACACCAGGACTGGGAAAGATCCTTGCCTCCTGGCCCCACATGAAGTGACAGGGAAAGGACACTCTAAGATGTATAGGCTCTCCAGACACCAAATCTGTCTACACCTTGACCTGGGACTTCCAAGACTACAGAACTGTGAGAAATTAATGTGTGTTGTTTAAAGTCACTCAATCTATGTACCTTGCTACAGCAGCTGGAACAGATGAAGACATTAGTGACATATGAACCCAAGCACTGATCCTCTGGAGTTTCTCTGCTGCTTTTGTTGTGAAAAGTACTTGATAAGTTCCTTCAATAAGGTTCTGAGTGGGTTTGTCACATGTTCCCTCCCACAGACAGGACTAACCAGTTGACTATCCAAGGGCTCTGTGAAATGATGCAGTGGACACACACAAGGAGAAACTTGGTACAAGGGAGTCATGGTTTCCTAGAATTTCTGGAACTTCAATATAAGGGTGATGATTTTTCAAACTTTCCAGAAGGTGTGGATGTGATGACTCTGTGGGATTTGATTCTGATCATCACATTACAGAGTTGTGTTATACTGAAAGCCCTAAAGGTTAAGCTCTTTTGTTCCCTAGTTCCTTTCAGGATTCTTTCCTTCTCTGTGTTGTATTTTATGAGTTTGACTATGATAAGCTTTAGAGATCATCAGCTTTTGTTGAATTTAACAAGAGTTCCCTATACTTCCTGGATTTTGATGTCAGTCTCCTTCTGCATATTACAGAACTTTTCAGCTACTATCTTATTGAATAAACCTAATCCCCTCTTTTTCTCTGTTCATCATCAGAGACTTATGATACAAATATTATTATGTTTTAATAAGACCCTGAATTTTCTAAGCCTACCTTTGCAGTCCATTATCTTGGTTTCCATCATCTTCTCAGTCATTATTTTCTATAATTTTATCTTGTATACACCAATTTGCTTCTCCATCCATCCTTATTTTTATTGCCTCCACTTGGGATTGTGTCTTCGTTTTAGAGCTTGTTTGTTTTTCATTTGGGCCTGATTCAATTTTAGTTCATGTATCATTGCAGTAAGGAATTCTTAGTGTCTTGTGTCCTTTTTCAAGTCCAGCTAGTATACTTACAATCATCACTTTAAATTCTAGTTCAGACTTCATATTTATGTTTGTATTGATTAAAAACCTGGGAATGAGATCTACATCTTATTCATTCTTCTAGGGTGAATTTTTCCATCCTTTCGTTTCTTTTCAATATCTTCTTTTTTCAAATTTTATTTTATTTTTTCAGTGTTCCAACTATCATTTATGCACCACACCCAGTGCTCCATGAAATACGTGCCCTCCAGAATACCCACCACCAGGCTCACCTAAGCCCCCACTCGCCACCCACTCCAAAACCCTTAGTTTGTTTCTCAAAGTCCACAGTTTCTCAGGATTCATCTCCCCCTCAGACTTTCCCCAATTCTCTTCTCCTCTCCTTCTCTCAAAATCCTCCATGTTATTCCTTATACTTCACAAGTAAGTGAAACCATATGATAATTGATTCTCTCTGCTTGACTTATTTCACTCAGAATACTCTCCTCCTGTCCCATCCATGTTGATGCATAAGTTGGGTATTTATCCTTTATGATGGAGACATAATATTCCATTGTATATATGGACTATATCTTCTTTATCCATTCGTCCATTGAGAGGCATCTTGGCTCTTTCCACAGTTTGGTGACTGTGGCCGTTGTTGCTATGAACACTGGGGTACAGACGGTCTTTTCACTACATCTGTATCTTTGGGGTAAATACCCAGGAGTGCAATGGCAGGGTCATAGGGAAGCTCTTTTTAATTTCTTGAGGAATCTCCACACTGTTCTCCAAAGTGGCTGCACCAACGTGCATTCCCACCAACAGTGTAAGAGGGTTCCCCTTTCTCCACATCCCCTCCAACACATGTTGTTTCCTGTCTTGCTAATTTTGGCCATTCTAACTGGTGTAAGGTGGTATCTCAATGTGATTTTAATTTGAATCTCCCTAATGGCTAGTGATGATGAACATTTTTTCATGTCTCTGATAGCCATTTGTATGTCTTCATTGGAGAAGTGACTGTTCATCCTTTCATTTTTTTTCTGAAAATAAAATAAGAAGAGGGGGAAATTAAGACATATAAATTGAGGATTTGTCATAATGAATGCTTCTTAAATAGAATATAGATCACAAATACAATAAGTATGTGTATTTAAAAAATTAAACCTAAAAAATGTAAGGAGCAAGTATATAAAAGCAAAGAAAGATGAATCAGAAAATAAATCAAAAATAAAAAAAAAAAACTTAAGAATAAAAAGAAAGAAAGCTAAGCCTACTTCCCTGGGAACTGAAAATGTGCCACACTCTATGATCATTAAACTTGCTGAGTTGAAATTGTTCTGTGGATCTTCTGGGGCAGGTGCCTGCTATGATTATTCTCAGGGGTTTTGCCCTCATGGAAATGGACGTCTTGGGAGCAGGGGACAGGGCTTGGTGTAGGTGTGTCTGTCCTCCACTAGGTGCCACTGTTTTGCTTCCTGATGGCACTGATGGGTAGGTTGAATATGGCATCTGTTCTCTAGGCAGGGGTTGAAATTTCACATACACCCCACTCTTCAGTGAGCCCTCACAGAAAAGAAATCAACCCCTTTCTCTAATGTTTCCATCTGAAACCCGTGTTCACCCTACCTGTGTCTGAGCTGTTGCATCTCAGGCACATGATTGCATTTCAAAACTTCAACATTAGGGGCTCCTATGCTGTGGACCCATGCTATTCCTCCAGGGGAGAGTCTCATACTTTTGCCATTTGCCCACAGGTCTCAGAAAAGAGGTCACATGACCAGATTGTGGTTCACTGTTTATGGCAAGTCAGACCAGAAAGCCTGCACTTAGACTTACTGTTCAACCGGGTTCCAAGCTCTTTGCCCAGCATCTTTGCATCACAATGGTGCCACACATCCTTCTTGTGACTCAGCAGACCTCAGAACCTGGAATTCTGTCCCACTTTGCCACTTCAGCTTCTTTATGCCAGCCATATCCCCCACAGTAGCACACTTCTAAAAGTTCAGATGTTGTGCTCTGCTGCTACAATACACCGTGGTAGCTTCCAG
Organism: Lutra lutra; assembly: GCF_902655055.1. NCBI lineage: Eukaryota > Metazoa > Chordata > Mammalia > Carnivora > Mustelidae > Lutra > Lutra lutra. The sequence continues at coordinate 147,135,100 of NC_062284.1, read as the reverse complement.
AAGCAGGCTCCATCCCTGATGTCACCCCCACAGCTATATATGTCCCAAGACAACTCTCTGCATCTGCTACATAACAAAAGGAGATCTATTTTCTATTTGAAGACTTGCAGATTTTGTTCTCTCCGACCTCTGATTGACTTCTTCACTGCTCAGAATGACTTGATGACTACCTAGCTGTGTTCCAGAAATCCAAGTCTAGGGACCCCATCTCCTCTGCCATCCTAACCACCCCATCCCACATTTTCTTGTAGCAATGAGGGTGTGATAAATTCCTTCTTCTGTATATGCTGAAGCTCAAACTTGAAATCCAGTGTTTTATTTCAGAATACCCTAATTTATTTCTCTCTTTGCTCTGATCCAGTTGTCTTATGGTTCAATTGCTCTTTCAATGTGCAATCCCATTAAATATTATGCAATTATTATATATTTTGCAGTAATGATTGACATATTGTGTCCACGTACATAACCTCACTCACTAGGAGACTCAGAGAGGAACGCACCTCCTTGCAGTGAGCCCGGGACTATGAGCAAGTAGAGGGGTGCTCCCCAAGGAGAGTATTGCAGGAACATTGCTAGCACCACTCCATGTGTCCATGCAGTGAACACAGGTGCATTTTGGATGGCATGGCCAGTTTGCAGTCTTCCTGATGCAAAAATCCACTCAGGGATGGAAACTGCAGGATGTGGAGACAGAACCAAACTCCTGTACTCATCCAGCAAGGTCAAAGGGTCTGAGCTGAGAAAACAAAAGCAGAGGTAGATCAGAGCTGCAACCTGAAGTTGAATTGGATTTGAATTTCCCTGCTGCGTTTGTTGTCAAAAGTCCCTGTAGGCATTTTAACAATGTTTATTCTTCTGATCCAAGAGCATGGAATGGTCTTCCATCTTTTTGTGTCTTCTTCAATTTCTTTCATGAGTGTTCTGTAGTTCCTTGAGTACAGATCCTTTACCTCTTTGGTGAGGTTTATTCCCAGGTATCTTATGCTTCTTGGTGCTATAGTAAATGGAATCGATTCTCTAATTTCCCTTTCTGTATTTTCATTGTTAGTGTATAAGAAAGCCACTGATTTCTGTACATTGACTTTGTATCCTGCCACGTTACTGAATTGCTGTATGAGTTCTAGTAGTTTGGGGATGGAGTCTTTCGGTTTTCGATATAAAGAATCATGTCATCTGTGAAGAGAGAGAGTTTGACTTCTTCATTGCCAATTTGGATACCTTTTATTTTTCTTTGTTGTCTGATTGCTGTTGCTAGGACTTCTAATACTATGTTGAACAAGAGTGGTGAGAGTGGGCATCCTTGTCGTGTTCCCAATCTCAACGGGAAGGCTGTGAGCTTTTTCCCATTGAGGATGATATTTGCTGTGGGTCTTTCATAGATAGATTTGATGAAGTTCAGCGATGTTCCCTCTATCCCTATACTTTGAAGCGTTTTAATCAGGAACGGATGCTGGATTTTGTCAAATGCTTTTTCTGCATCAATTGAGAGGACCATGTGGTTCTCTTCTCTCTTATTAATTTGTTCTATCACATTGATTTGCAAATGTTGAACCATCCGTGTAGCCCAGAATGAATCCCACCTGTCATGGTGGGTAATCTTTTTAATGTGCGTTGGATCCTGTTTGCTAGGATCTTGTTGAGAATCTTGGCTTCCATATTCATCAATGATATTGGTCTGAAATTCTCCTTTTTGGTAGGGTCTTTGCCTGGTTTGGGGATCAGTGTAATGCTGGCTTCATAGAAATAGTCTAGAAGTTTTCCTTCTGCTTGAATTTTTTGAAACAGCATCAGGAGAATAGGTGTTATTTCTTCTTTGAAAGTTTGGCAGAATTCCCCAGGGAATCCATCAGGTACTGGGCTCTTGTTTTAATGCCATTCTGATCAAAATTCCACCGGTATTTTTCAAAGAGCTGGAGCAAATAATCCTAAAATTTGTATGGAACTGAAGAGACCCTGAATCTCTAAGGAAATGTTGAAAAACAAAAATAAAACTGGGGGCATCACATAGCCTGATTTCAAGCTTTACTACAAAGCTGTGATCACCAAGACAGCAAGGTACTGGCATAAAAACAGACACATAGACCAGTGGAACAGAGTAGAGAGCCCAGATATGGACCCTCAACTCTATGGTCATAATCTTTGACAAAACAGGAAAAAATATACAGTGGAAAAAAGACAGTCTCTTCAATAAATGGTGCTGGAAAACTGGACAGCTATGTGTAGAAGAATGAAACTCAACCATTCTCTTCCACCATACACAAAGAAAACTCAAAATGGATAAAAGACCTCACTGTGAGACAGGAATCCATCAGAATCCTAGAGGAGAACATAGGCAGTAATCCCTTCGATATCAGCCACAGCAACTTCTTTTAAGATATGTCTCCAAAGGCAAAGGAAACAAAAGTGAAAATAAACTTTTGGGACTTCATCAAAATCAAAAGCTTCTGCACAGCAAAGGAAACAGTCAACAAAATGAAGAGGCAACCCACGGAATGGGAGAAGATATTTGCAAATGAGAGTACAGAGTAAAGATTGATATCCAGGATCTATAAAGAACTCCTCAAACTCAACACACACAAGACAAACAATCATATTTTTAAAATGGGCAGAAGATATGAACAGACACTTCTCCAATGAACACATACAAATGGCTATCAGACACATGAAAAAATGTTCATCATCACTAGCCATCAGGGAGATTCAAATTAAAACCACCTTGAGATACCACCTTACACCAGTTAGAATGGCCAAAATTAGCAGGAAACAACGTGTTGGAGGGGATGTGGAGAAAGGGGAACCCTCTTCCACTGTTGGTGGGAATGCAAGTTGGGTGCAGCCACTTTGGAGAACAGTGTGGAGATTCCTCAAGAAATTAAAAATAGAGCTTCCCTATGACCCTGCCATTGCACTACTGGGTATTTACCCCAAAGATACAGATGGAGTGAAAAGAAGGGCCATCTGTACCCCAATGTTTATAGCAGCAATGGCCACGGTCACCAAACTGTGGAAAGAACCAAGAGGCGCTTCAACAGACAATTGGATAAGGAAGATGTGGTCCATATACACTATGGAGTATGATGGCTCCATCAGAAAGGATGAATACCCAACTTCTGTAGCAACATGGATGGGACTGGAAGAGATTATGCTGAGTGAAATAAGTCAAGCAGAGAGAGTCAATTATCATATGGTTTCACTGATTTGTGGAGCATAACAAATAGCATGGAGGACATGGGGAGATGGAGAGGGAAGGGAATTGAGGGAAATTGGAAGGGGAGGTGAACCATGAGAGACTGTGGACTCTGAAAAACAATCTGAGGGTTCTGAAGGAGGTTGGGTGAACCGGTTGTGGGTACTGTGGAGGGCACGGATTACATGGAGCACCGGGTGTGGTGCATAAACAATGAATTCTGGTACACTGAAAAGAATTTTAAAATGTAAAAAATTTAAAAAAAAGGTTTCTTAAATGCACTGATGAAGCAAAGTGGTAAAAGAGTGGGAGGCTTCGTTTCATCTGCTTCCCTGCGTTTGGCTACATAACTCTCCAATCCTCAGCACTTCTATGAGTTCAACCTGAGACGTAAAGGGAAATGCTGGAATTCTATAAGTGGGAAAGAACCACTTTTTTCAAGGAAGGAAGGCTGAAAAATGAAAGAAAGCAGATATATCAGAGGATATACAACCGGGGAGGGAACTTCAGAAAGCCGGCCAACATAAGTGATACAGCCCCTGATGGCAAAACCAGAACCTTTAGAAATCTGCTCCAGTGAAATTCCTGCTTGAAACGTGCTCTTTGGTGAAGGGGGCGGGGCAGAATCTTAGCTGGGACTTATGGTCTCAGGATCATGGAGACACAGACAAATGGGAATGACTGAACCTGCAGAGTTCCTCAGCATTGGAGCAGGGAAACTGGTTATGGTCCGAGAACTTGGGAGGGGCCCTCAACTCAGTTCTCTATAAACCCTGAGCCCTACCATCTCTGGTGACAGATCTCAGTGTGGGGGAGGGACATTGCAAACGCCAAAAAAAGCAGTGGCCCACTGCCATCCCACAGCAGGAGTGGCTCAGGAGTGTCCATGACCAGGTGACCACTCTCCATGGGGGGTCCTGAGAAGGACAGAAAGACACAACCCTCCACCTACCTAGGAGGACTGGTGCAGGTGCCCACCACAGGAGTCTAGATGGTGCCACACACAAAGGGAAGACCTCATATCCCTGAGGATTTTCTGAAGAAAGGGGCTGGGATCATTCAGTTCCAGGACTGGAGAGCATTCATATGGCCATTTTTATTCTCATCCTCTAAAGAGACTCAAATGCCTTCAGGGAACAAAAGCCACAGAGAAAAACTAGAAACAGCTTACACTCACCCCGACCCCTGGCAAGGGGTGGTACAACTCCACTGACACAGAGGACCCTGGGAATCAGTGCAGCAGGCCCCTCCCCCAGAAGAACAGCCAGAAGGACACTGAGCACCACGTGTACAGAGCACTCAACACTGCACAGCTCCGGTTCTAGGGGAAAATACTATATAGAATTTGCAGTTGTTTCTCATGATTCATTGCTGTTTCAGTTTAAAATTTTTCTTTTATTTTCCCTGTTTTTCTTCACAATGACTTTCTTATTTAACAACTCTGTTTTTAAGTCTAAATCTAACTCGAATTTTGTACACTTTTTATACATATTCTTCATTTTTGGCTTACTTTCACTGTATTCAATTTTATTTTTGTATATATCATAATATACATATATATATACATAAATACATATATATACATACATCTACATATACATACATATACATACATACATTTTTGTATATATATATATATATATATATATATATATATATATATATGTTTTGCTTTCTTTACAATTTGGGGATTTAGTGTCTTCTAACACACAGACCAAAATATACTCAGGACCAACTGGATCACCCTGTTCTGTCCACCTGGGAGATTATATTCTCACGTCCACACCCAGCATTTTTGTTCGGTTGGTTCTGACCTCTTCGGATTTGTCTAGTGTGTATTTTGCTTGAGTTTGGGTTGATATTTGTGTTTTGTTCACTCATTCATCCATTCTTTCCTGGTAAAATGACTGGAGAGAGGAATTCAAAACAGAAGATCCAGAGGAAAAACTCTCTGACATAGATGTAATCTATAAAACAAAATTTAAAAAAATTAAAATAAATAATAAATAATAAAAGATACAATAAAATAAAATTATACTATGTTCACTTCTTGGATAACTGCAAAACATTAAAATAAATGATTCTTGCTACAGACAGCAGCATGGTTGAATTTTCAAGGATTTGTGTGGAACAAAAAAAGTCCTACAAATAAAATTACATAAAATATAAATTCTTGAAAAATTAAAACTAGTCTAAGTAACATGAGAACAACCCATACTTGTGTGGGTACATAGTGAAGAAGGGATGAGGAAGGAGGAATTCCAGAGAAAATACAGGAAGTTTATGGAGGGTTGATTTGTTCACTCTGGATAATGTTGATTTTGACACTCATGTTTATCCTATCACACACTCTGCCTGTGTGGCATTCATTCCGTGTCAAGCACACTCACCAAAATTCTTACAAATAATCCCAGAGATGACTTCGGAGGAATACATAGATATTGAAATGTTAGAAAATACACAAATCCGATGCTCTCTATATTTCAGGACAACATAGAGAGGAAGTTAAAACCATCCTGTCCCCATTACAGGAGGGATTTCCACATTCCTCACCAGCCTGAAAACTCTGTCCTCCAGGTGGTTCAGGGGACAGTATGTCCTGTGGGGATATATAGTCAGAGAACATGCAAATAGGGACCTCCATCTGCTGATTTAAAACAGCCCAAACCTGACTCTGCAGCTGGGAGAGGAGCCCCAGCACCAGGATTCCCAGGTGTTCCAATCAGTACTCAGGACAGAACACAGACAACTCACAATGGAGTTTGTGCTTGGCTGGGTTTTCCTTGTTGCTCTTTTAAAAGGTAATACATGGAAGCCTGCTGGGGGAGGAGTCAAGATGGAGGAGAAGTAGCAGCTGAGACATCAGGTAGCAGGAGATCAGCTAGATAGATTATCTAACCATTGCAAACACCTACAAATCCAATGGGAAATCGAAGAGAAGAGAAACAATTCTAGAAACAGGAAATCGATCACTTTCTGAAAGGTAGGACTGGTGGAGAAGTGAATCCAAAGTGACGGGAAGATAGACCGGAATGGGAGGGGCCAGCTCCCGGCAAGCGGTGGAGCAATGGAGCACAAAAGGAGGACTTTTAAAAGTCTGCTTCACTCCAGAGGCTAAACCGGGGGAAGCCCATGTGGGGTCAGCATAACCCCAGGTCCCGCAGGGTCACAGAAGGATGGGGGTGTCTGAGTGTCACAGAGCTCGCAGGCTTTAGAGCAGGGAATCCGGCTACAGTGACAAAGCCAAGGAGTGAGCTCTCAACTCAGGGTTACCTTAAACCAGGCACAGGCTGGGTGAGCTCAGAGCATGGCCAGAGACCAGGGAGACAGAGTGACTGAGCACTTTTCTTCACACACGAGGCTGGAGGCCAGGGAGACAGAAGTGACCGAGCATTTTTCTCCAAGTGCGATCAATTGAGCACTTTTCTCCAAGCACGACCAGAGGCCAAGGAGACGGGGGCGGTTGGGCGATTTTCTCTGAGGGGGCACTGAGGAGCGGGACACTGATCTCTCGGCTCCTCCAGTCCAGAGACTGGGAGGCCATTTTCATTCCCGTCCTCCAGAACTGTACAGAGAGTGTTCAGGGAAGAAAAGCTCCCGAAAGTGAACCCGAGTGGAATACTTAGCCCAACCCCTGGTAAGGGTGGTGCAATTCCGCCTGGGGCAAAGACTCTTGAGAATCACTACAACAGCCTCCTACCGCAGAAGATCAACAAGAAACCCAGCCAAGACAAACTTCACTCACCAAGGAGAACAGAGGAATTCCAGAGGAGGAGAAAGCAAATCTTACCTGGACAAAACGACAAGGTGGAAAAACTCACCACAAAAAAAAAGAACAAAAGGTAGTACCAAAGGCTGTGGACTTAATCAATATGAACATTGGTAATATGACAGATCTAGATTTCAGAATGACGATTCTCAAGGTTCTAGCCAGGATCGAAAAAGGCATGGAAGATATTAGAGAAACCATCTTGGGATATAAAAGCCCTTTCTGGAAAAATAAAAGAACTAAAATCTAACCAAGTTGAAATCAAAAAAGCTATTAATGAGGTGCAATCAAAAATGGAGGCTCTCACTGCTAGGATAAATGAGGCAGAAGAAAGAATTAGCGATATAGAAGACCAAATGACAGAGAATAAAGAAGTTGAGCAAAAGACAGACAAACTACTGGACTACAAGGAGAATATTCGAAGATAAGTGACACCATAAGATGACAACATTAGAAATATTGGGATTCCAGAAGAAGAAGAAAGAGAGAGGGGAGCAGAAGGTATATTGGAGAGAATTACTGTAGAGAATTTCCCTAATATGGCAAAGGGAACAAACATCAAAATCCAGGAGATGCAAAGAATGCCCCTCAAAATCAATAAAATAGGTCCACTACATCACCTAATAGTAAAATTTACAAGTCTTAGTGACAAAGAGAAAATCCTGAAAGCAGCCCGGGAAAAGAAGTCAGTAATATACAAGGGTAAAGATTGGCAGACATTATCCACAGAGACCTGGCAAGCCAGAAAGAGCTGGCATGATATATTCAGAGCACTAAACAAAAAAAAAAAAAAAAAAAAAAAAAAAAAACAAAAAACAAACAAACAAACAAACAAAAAAAAAAAAAAACATGCAGCCAAGAATACTATATCCAGCGAGGCTACCATTGAAAAGAAGAAGAAGAGATAAATCTTCCAGGACCAAAAAAAAAAAAAAAAAAAAAAAAAAAAAAAAAAAAAAAAACTCTTCCAGGACAAAAAAAAACTGAAAGAATTTGCAAACACCAAACCAGCTCTACAGGAAATATTGAAAGGGGTCCTCTAAGCAAGAGAGACCCTAAAAGTAGTAGATCAGAGAGGAACAGAGACAATATACAGTAACAGTCACCTTACAGGCAATACAATGGCACTAAATTCATATCTCTCAATACTTACCCTGAATGTTAATGGCCTAAATGCCCCAATCAAAAGACACAGGGTATCAGAATGGATAAAAAAAACAAAACCCGTCTATATGTTGCCTACAAGAAACTCATTTTAAACCCAAAGACACCTCCAGATTTAAAGTGAGGGGGTGGAAAAGAATTTACCATGCTAATGGACATCAGAAGAAAGCAGGAGTGGCAATCCTTATATCAGATCAATTAGATTTTAAGCCAAAGACTATAATAAGAGATGAGGAAGGACACTATATCATACTCAGAGGGTCTGTCCAACAAGAAGATCTAACAATTTTAAATATCTATGCCCCTAACGTGGGGGCAGCCAACCATATAACCAATTAATAACAAAATCAAAGAAACACATCAACAATCATACAATAATAGTAGGGGACTTTAACACTCCCCTCACTGAAATGGACAGATCATCCAAGCAAAAGATCGACAAGGAAATCAAGGCCTTAAATGACACACTGGACCAGATGGACATCACGGATATATTCAGAACATTCCATCCCAAAGCAACAGCACACACATTCTTCTCTAGTGCACATGGAACATTCTCCAGAATAGATCACATCCTGGGTCCTAAATCAGGTCTCAACCGGTATCAAAAGATTGGGATCATTCCCTGCATATTTTCAGACCACAATGCTCTGGAGCTAGAACTCAATCACAAGAGGAAATTTGGAAAGAACCCAAATACATGGAGACTAAACAGCATCCTTCTAAAGAATGAATGGGTCAACCAGGAAATTAAAGAGGAATTGAAAAAATTCATGGAAAAAATGATAATGAAAACACAACGGTTCAAAATCTGTGGGACACAACAAAGGCAGTCCTGAGAGGAAAATATATAGCGGTACAAGCCTTTCTCAAGAAACAAGAAAGGTCTCAGGTACACAACCTAACCCTACACCTAAAGGAGCTGGAGAAAGAACAACAAAGAAAGCCTAAACCCAGCAGGAGAAGAGAAATCATAAAGATCAGAGCAGAAATCAATGAAATAGAAACAAAACAAACAAACAAAAAAAAAACCACAATAGAACAAATCAAAGAAACTAGGAGCTGGTTCTTTGAAAGAATTAATAAGATTGATAAACCCCTGGCCAGACTTATCAAAAAGAAAAGAGAAAGGACCCAAATAAGTAAAATCATGAATGAAAGAGGGAAGATCAAATCTAACACCAAAGAAATACAGAAAATTATATGAACATACTATGAGCAAGTCTACGCCAACAAATTTCACAATCTGGAAGAAATGGATGCATTCCTGGAGACATATAAACTACCACAACTGGACCAGGAGGAAATAGAAAGCCTGAACAGACCCATAACCAGTAAGGAGATTGAAATAGTCATCAAAAATCTCCAAACAAACAAAAGCCCAGGGCCAGACGTCTTCCCCGGGGAATTCTACAAACGTTTAATTAAGAACTAATTCCTATTCTCCTGAAACTGTTCCCAAAAATAGAAATGGAAGGAAAACTTCCAACTCATTTATGAGGCCAGCATCACCTTGATCCCAAAACCAGACAAGGATCCCATCAAAAAGAGAACTACAGACCAATATCCTTGATGAGCACAGATGCAAAAATTCTCACCAAAATACTAGCCAATAGGATTCAACAGTACATTAAAAGGATTATTCACCACGACCAAGTGGGATTTATTCCAGGGCTGCAAGGCTGGTTCAACATCCGCAAATCAATCAATGTGATACAACACATTAATAAAAGAAAGAACAAGAACCATATGATACTCTCCATAGATGCTGAAAAAGCATTTGACAAAGTGCAGCATCCCTTCCTGATCAAAACTCTTCAAAGTGTGGGGATAGAAGGCACACACCTCAATATTATCCAAGCCATCTATGAAAACCCACCGCAAATATCATTCTCAATGAGAGAAAAACTGAGAGCTTTCCGCTAAGGTCAGGAACACGGCAGGGATGTCCGCTATCACCACTGCTATTAACATAGTACTAGAAGTCCTAGCCTCAGCAATCAGACAACAAAAGGAAATTAAAGGCATCCAAATCGGCAAAGAAGAAGTCAAACTATCACTCTTCGTAGATGATATGATACTATATGTGGAAAACCAAAAGGCTCCACTCCAAAACTGCTAGAACTTGTACAGGAATTCAGTAAAGTGTCAGGATATAAAATCAATGCACAGAAATCAGTTGCATTTCTCTATACCAAAAACAAGACAGAAGAAAGAGAAATTAACGAGTCCATCCCATTTACAATTGCACCCAAAACTATAAGATACCTAGGAATAAACCTAACCAAAGAGACTAAGAATCTATACCCAGAAAACTATAAAGTACTCATGAAAGAAATTGAGGAAGACACAAGAAATGGAAAAATGTTCCATGCTCCTGGATTGGAAGAATAAATATTGTGAAATGTCTATGCTAACTAAAGCAATCTACACATTTAATGCAATTCCTATCAACGTACCATCCATTTTTTTTTCAAAGAAATGGAACAAATAATCCTAAAATTTATATGGAACCAGAAAGACCTCGAATAGCCAAAGCAATATTGAAAAAGAAAGCCAAAGTTGGTGGCATCACAATTCCGGACTTCAAGCTCTACAAAGCTGTCATCCTCAAGACAGCATGGTACTGGCACAAAACAGACACATAGATCAATGGAACAGAATAGAGAGCCCAGAAATAGACCCTCAACTCTATGGTCAACTAGCCTTCAACAGAGCAGGAAAGAATGTCCAATGGAACAAAGACAGCCTCTTCAATAAATGGTGTTGGGAAAATTGGACAGCCACATGCAGAAAAATGAAATTGGATCATTTCCTTAACCATACACGAAAATAGACTCAAAATGGATGAAGGATCTCAATGTGAGAAAGGAATCCATCAAAATTCTTGAGAACACAGGCAGCAACCTCTTCGACCTCAGCCGCAGCAACATCTTCCTAGGATCATCGCCAGAGGCAAGGGAAGCAAGGGCAAAATGATCTATTGGGATTTCATCAAGATAAAAAGCTTTTGCACAGCAAAGGAAACAGTTAACAAAACCAAAAGACAACTGACAGAATGGGAGAAGATTTGCAAATGACATATCAGATAAAGGGCTAGTGTCCAAATCTATAAAGAACTTAGCAAACTCAACACCCAAAGAACAAATAATCCAATCAAGAAATGGGCAGAAGACATGAACAGACATTTCTGCAAAGAAGACATCCAGATGGCCAACAGTCACATGAAAAAGTGCTCCACATCACTCAGCATCAGGAAATACAAATCGAAACCACAATTAGATCCCACCTCACACCAGTCAGAATGGCTAAATGAACAAGTCAGGGAATGACAGATGCTGGCGAGGATGCGGAGAAAGGGGAACCTCCTACACTGTTGGTGGGAATGCAAGCTGGTGCAACCACTCTGGAAAACAGCATGGAGGTTCCTCAAAATGTTGAAAATAGAAATACCTATGACCCAGCAATTGTACTACTGGGTATTTACCCTAAAGATACAAACGTAGTGATCAGAAGGGGCTCGTGCACCTGAATGTTGTTGTTTTTTTTTTTAAGATTTTAGTTATTTATTGACAGAGAGAGATCACAAATAGACAAAGAAGCAGGCGGAGAGGGAGAGAGGAAAGCAGGCTCCCTTCTGAGCAAAGAGCCCAATGCGGGACTCGATCCCAGGACCCCGAGATCATGACCTGACCCGAAGGCAGCAGTTTAACCCACTGAGCCACCCAGGTGCCCACCCGAATGTTTATAGCAGCAATGTCTACAATATGTTTATAAAAAATAAAATTTAAAAAAAACTATTTTGAACACTCATGAAATCAACCTGAGATGTAAGAATATATGTGAATTTCTACAAGGAGAAAAGGGCTGTGTTCGGCAAGATGTCTATTACACCAGTTCATTTTTTCATAGGCCATTTTTAACTTGTGTTTTTACAAACCTGTATTTTTGAACAGGTATATGCTTTATTTTAGCAATTTGTTCACTCTACTCAGTTTTACCTTTTTACATACCCATCTTTTAGTTTCCTAGTGATTTTGTTATTTAGTGTCCTCTAACATACAGATCAAATTTGCCCAGGAAAAACTAAAGCACTCTATTTTGTCCAAAAAGAAAGTTACAGCCACTCTATACTTGCCCTCTTTTTTATTTTCTGCCCTATATATATTTTATATATATTTTTTTTAATTTTATTCAATTTTAAACTTTTCATTGTTCCAAGATTCATTGTTTATGAACCACACCCAGTGCTCCATGCAATACGTGCCCTCCTTAATACCCATGACCAGGCTTACCTAACCGCCCATCCTCCTCCCTTGAACATCCCTCAGTTTGTTTCTCAGAGTCCACAGTCTCTCGTGGTTCTTCTCCCCCTCCAATTTCCCCCAACGCCCTTCTCTCCATCTCCCCATGTGCTCAGTGTTATTCCTTATGCTCCACAGATAAGCGAAACCATATGATAATTGACTCTCTCTGCTTGACTTATTTCACTCAGCGTAATCTCTTCCAGGCCCATCCATGTTGATACAAAAGTTGGGTATTCATCCTTTCTGATGGAGGCATCATACTCCATAGTATATATGGACCACATCTTCCTTATCCATTCGTCCATTGAAGGGCATGTTGGCTTTTTCCACAGTTTGGTGACTGTGGCCATTGCTGCTATAAACACTGGGGTACAGATGGCCCTTCTCTTCACTAGATATGTATATTTAGGGTAAATACCCAGTAGTGTAATGCAGGGTCATAGGGAAGTTCTATTTTTAATTTATGTTCCTTATTAGGATAAAATGTGTTATTAGCACCAGGGGTACAGGTCTGTGAAGCTATTTTAAATTTCTTAAGGAATCTCCACACTGTTCTCCAAAGTGGCTGCACCAACTTGCATTCCCACCAACAGTGTAAGAGGGTTCCCCATTCTCTGCATCTTCTCCAACACTTGTTGTTTACTGTCTTATTAATTTTGGTAATTATAACTCGTGTAAGGTGATATCTCAATGTGGTTTTAATTTGAATCTCCCTCATGGCTAAAGATGATGAACATTTTTTCATATGCCTGTGAGCCATTTGTATGTCTTCATTGGAGAAGTGTCTGGTCGTGTCTTCTGCTCACTTTTTGACAAGATTATCTGTTTTGTGTGGGTTGAGTTTAAGGTGTTCTCTATAGATCTTGGATATCAGCCCTTTGTCTATAATATCATTTGAGAATATCTTCTCCCATTCCGTGGGTTGCCTTTTTGTTTTGTTGACTGTTTCCTTTGCTGTGCAGAAGCTTTTGATCTTGATGAAGTCCGAAAAGTTCATTTTCGCTTTTGTTTCCTTTGCCTTTGGAGAAATATCTTGAAAGAAGTTGCTGTGGCTGATATCGAAGAGGTTACTGCCTATGTTCTCCCATATGACTATGATGAATTCCTGCCTCCATTGAGGTCTCTTATCCATTTTGAGTTTATCTTTGTGTACGGTGTAAGAGAATGGTCGAGTTTCATTCTTCTACATATAGCTGTCCAATTTCCCCAGCACCATTTATTGAGGAGACTGTCTTTTTTCCACTTTTTTCCTGCTTTGTTAAAGAATTTGACGATAGAATTGAGGGTCCATATCTGGGCTCTCTACTCTGTTCCAATGGTCTGTGTCTGTTTTTATGCTAGTACCATGCTGCCTTGGTGATCACAGCTTTGTAGTAAAGCTTGAAATCAGGCAACGTGATGTCACCAGTTTTGTTTTTCTTTTTCAACATTTCCTTAGCAATTCGGGGTCTCTTCTGATTCCATGCAAATTTTAGGATTGTTTGCTCCAGCTCTTTGAAAAATGCCAGTGGAATTTTGATCGGAATGGCATTTAAAGTATAGATTGCTTTAGGCAGTGCAGACATTTTAACAATGTTTCTTTTTTGGATCCATGAGCATGGAATCATCTTCCATCTTTTTGTGTCTTCTTCGATTTCTTTCATGAATGTTCTGTAGTTCCTCAAGTACAGATTCTTAACCTCTTTGGTTAGGTGTATTCCCAGGTATTTTATGGTTCTTGGTGCTATAATAAATGGAACTGATTCTCTAATTTCCCTTTCTGTATTTTCATTGTTAGTATATAAGAAAGCAACTGATTTCTGTATATTGATTTTGTATCCTGGCATATTACTAAATTGCTGAATGAGTTCTCGAAGTTTGGGGGTGGAGTTTTTTGGGTTCTCCATATAAAGTATCATGTTATCTGTGAAGAGAGAGTGTTGGACTTCTCCATTGCCAATTTGAATTCCTTTAGTTTCTCTTTGTTGTCTGATTGCTGTTGCTAGGACTTCTAATACTATGTTGAACGAGAGTGGTGAGAGTGGGCATCCTTGTCGTGTTCCTAATCTCAAAGGGAAGGCTGCAAGCTTTTTCCCATTGAGGATGATATTCGCTTTGGGTTTTTCATGGATAGCTTTTATGGAGTTGAGGAATGTTCCCTCTATCCCTATACTTTGAAGTGTTTTAATCAGGAATAGATGCTGTATCTTGTCAAATGTTTTTTCTGCATCAGTAGAGAGCACTATGTGGTTCTTCTCTCTTCTCTTATTGATTTGTTCTATCACACTGATTGATTTGCAAATGTTGAACCATCCTTCCAACCCAGGGATGAATCCCACCCAGCCATGGTAGATAATCTTTTTAATGTCCTGTTGGCTCCTATTTGCTAGGATCTTGTTCACAATCTTAGCATCCATATTCATCAGGGATATTGGTCTGAACTTCTCTTTTCTGGTGGGGTCTTTGCCTAGTTTGGGGATCAGGATAATGCTGGCTTCATAAAAAGAGTCTGGGAGTTTTCCTTATGCTTCAATTTTTTTGAAACCATTTCATGAGAATAGGTGTTATTCCTTCTTTGAAAGTTTGGTAGAATTCCCCCAAGGAATCCATCAGGTGCTGGGCTCTGGTTTTTTTGGGAGGTTTTTGATCACTGCTAAAATCTCGTTGCTAGATATCAGTCTATTCATGTTGTCAGTTTCTTCCTGGTTCAATTTTGGAAGTTTATAGTTTTCCAGGAATGCATCTGTTTCATCTAGGTTGCTTAGCTTACTGGCATATAACTGTTGATAATAATTTCTGATAGTTGTTTCTATTTCCTTGGTGTTAGTTGTGATCTCTCCCTTTTCATTCATAATTTTATTAATTTGTGCCTTCCCTCTTTTCTTTTGGATTAGTGTGGCTAATGGTTTATCGATCTTATTGATTCCTTCAAAAAACCAGTTTCATTGATGCGTTCTACTGTATCTCTAGTTTCTATCTCACTGATCTCTGCTCCACTCTTGATTATTTCCCTTCTTGTGTGTGGAGTTGGTTTAATTTGTTGTTGATTCTCCAGTTCTTTAAAGTGTAAAGACAGCTGGTGTATTCTGGATTTTTCAATTTTTTGAGGGAGGCTTGGATGGCTATGTATTTGTCCTTAGGACTGCCTTTGCTGTATCCCATAGGTTTTGGGCCGAAGTGTCTTCATTTTCTTTGGTTTCCATGAATTGTTTAAGTTCTTCTTTGACTTTCTGGTTGACCACCTTAAGCAAGGTGGTCTTTAGCTTCCAGATGTTTGAATTCCTTCTGAACTTTTCCTTGTGGTTGAGCTCCAGTTTCAAAGCATTGTGATCTGAGAATATGCAAGGAATAATCTCAATCTTTTGGTATCGGTTGAGTCCTGATTTGTGACCCAGTATGTGGTCTATTCTGGAGAAAGTTCCTTGTGCACTTGGGAAGAATGAGTATTCTGTTGTTTTAGGGTGGAATGTTCTGTATATATCTATGAGGTCCATCTGGTCCAATGTGTCACTCAATGATCTTGTTTCTTTATTGATTTCCTGCTTTGATGATCTGTCTATTTCTGAGAGAGGCATGTTAAGATCTCCTACTATTAATGTATTCATAGCAATATGACTTTTTATCTTGATTAACAGTTGTCTTATGTAATTGGCTGCTCTCATATTGGGGGCAAAAATATTTACAATTGTTAGATCTTCTTGGTGGATAGACCCTTTAAGAATGATGTAGTGTCCTTCTGTATCTCTGACTATAGTCTTTAGTTTAAAATCTAATTTATCTGATATGAGAATCGCTACCTCAACCTTCTTTTTTTTTTATTTTATTTACTTATTTGATTTGGAGAGAGAGATCACAAGTAGGCAGAGAGGCAGGCAGAGAGAGGAAGGGAAGCAGGCTCCCCACGGAGCAGAGAGCCCGATGCAGAGCTTGATCCCAGGACCCTGGGACCATGACCTGAGCTGAAGGCAGAGGCCTTAACCCAATGAGCCACCCAGGGGCCCCCCTCAGCCTTCTTTTGAGGCCCATTGGCATGAGGATGGTTCTCCATCCCTTCATTTTCAATCTGGATGTATCCTTAGGTACAAAATGGGTCTCTTGAAAGAGGAACCCTCCTACACTGTTGGTGGGAATGCAAGCTGGTGCAACCACTCTGGAAAACAGCATGGAGATTCCTGAAAAAGTTGAAAATACAGCTACCCTATGACCCAGCAATTGCACTCCTGGGTATTTACCTTAAATATACAAATGTGATCTGAAAGGGCACGTGCACGTAAATGTTTATAACAGCACTGACCACAATAGCCAAACTATGGAAGGAACCTAGATGTCCATCAACAGATGAATGGATAAAGAAGATATGGCATATATATAAAGTGGAATACTATGCAGCCATCACAAGAAATGAAACCTTGCCATTTGTGATGACATGGATGGAACTAGATGGTATTAAGCTTAGCAAAATAAGTCATTGGAGAAAGACAACTATCATAAGATCTCCCTGATATGAGGAAGGGGAGATGCAATGTGGGCGATTTGAGAGTAGGAAAAGAATAAATGAAACAAGATGGGATTGGGAGGGAGACAAACCATAAGAGACTTTTAATGTCACAAAACAAACTGAGGGTTGACAGGGGGAGGAAGGAGGGAGAGGGTGGTGGGGTTATGAACTTGGGGAAGGTATGTGCTATGGTGAGTGCTGTGAAGTGCGTAAACCTGGCGATTCACAGACCTGTATCCCTGGGCCTAATAACACATTATATGTTAATACAAAATTTTTTTTTTAATTTAAAAAGAAGAAAGAAATGGCCTGTGCAGAGACACCCTGATCTCCTCTGTCCCCCTGAAAGCTGGACATGAGTCTCCTATGGGAAAGGCACCCTCCCTGGACCAGGATGAGACAGACATCCTTAGCATCAGAAATGGAAGTTTAAGGCCCAGAAGACTGTACAAACACACCTTACTTCGTCACTAACTTGAATTTGTTAGTTTATATTTCCAGAATGGAAGTGTCACACACAAAAAGCCAGAGTGGAGAAGATGAGTCTGCTTCTGGTTTGGATAAAATATCTCCTCACAAGAGCTTGATGTTGTATGTAGAGGGTCCTCGTGTGTCTCCTTCAAGGTCAGCAGTGCTGCTGGGGCCTGGGAGTACTCTGGTGACAGCAACAGTATGCCATCCTTCAGCCTGTACTCAGGGCCATGGACAATTGGACCACACACAAAGTACACCAGCATAGGCAGGGCCTGTGTCCCCCCGGCCTGGGAGTCTGGGCACTGTGCTCATGACCAGCAAGAGGAGGCCTGAAAAGTGCAGGGACTCTGGGCATGCTTGCTGCTGCTGGCATAGTGTGGACACCAGCAGGTGTGAGCCTGGCCCTGTGGCTGAGATAGTCTGGAACAGTCATCCCCTGACCATCATTGGACTGTAGCTGGGAGCTCTGGTGACCCCATACCGGTGGGGGAGGGTGACCTGAGAATTGATGAGAAAGAGCAGTGCCAAGTCAGTTGACTCAGAGGACACTGTTCCAGGTCACCTGCTAAGTGGGGCAGCAGAGGGACAGGTGAGGGAGTCAGCTCTCTCCGAGACCTGCCTCATTCCATAAGACCACTCATCACTCAGTTGCTCTGTTTCTGTCTATTCAGAGGGCTCCATTCTGCTGGTCATCTCCACTCCTGACACCTGCTCCTTGGATCTCAGGCAACACTTTCACCTAGATCTTGTTTCTGCTAGCGACTTCATAGATAATCCTGGATAAATAATGGACTAAGAGTAGGGACAGGTATTGGTCAAGATGACAAGGAACCAAGGAACAGATCTGTGGCCCAGAATGGAGGGTCCAGGACTTGGTCAGGAAACGGTAGGGATCCTGTCTTCAAGCTGATGTCACTGTTGTCCTGAGCATGCCTACAATCTCCTCCTTAGGCAGAGCTGTGTCCTACAGCCCCTCAGTGGTGACCTGGTGTGCTGGTACTGTGTGGGGAGAGGAATTATAATATCTAATGGCAAATCCCTGTGAGCCAGAAGGACTGGGTGTGGGATGTGACCTTCACAGTTTGCTCCAGAGGTTACCTCTCATTCCTTAAGCACAAGACAGCCCAATGAGAAAACTGTGTCCTGTTGCAAGTGCAGAGTGGGGTGCAGGATTGGCAGCATCCTTGCCCCCTGCATGCACTGCAACACGAGGTCCTAGATCACATCTGAAGGGCTGTGGCCTACCTGTGGGGACAAGGCCGTCCCATCTGCCATGTCTGCTGGAATATGTGGGTGTTCAGAGAATCAGGAATGTAACCTCCTTCTTTTGGCTCACCCTATCACCTCAGGGCAAACTGTAAATGGGGACCTTGACATTGTTAATTATGTAAAGTATTTGCTAATATTAAAGAATAAATGCCCAGAGAAGATGAGATGAATATGGAAGGGATAAAATATACAGGACAGCAGGAGATAGTTGTAAATTATATCAGGAGACAATGTGAACCTGGTCATTTATAAACTTATGAGAATCTGTTCTCTACAAACATATATGTGTTTACATGTCATATGTGAGAGACAGAAGCAGAGGAGCAGGACAGAGAGAGGGAATGTGCAACAGAGAAAAATGACTTTTCTGTAATAAATTCATAATTCATAAAGTCTTCAGAGCACCTGGAGGGTCCTGTCTGTAAGGTCCACATTGATGTAGAAATCAAGGTGAAAACCAAGATGCTCCAGACACTGCCTCTAAGCCCCTGTCCAGCTTCCCTGTCATCCTCCTCCTTCCCATCAGGAATTGGGCTCTGGTTGGTGGTGGGTGGGCCCTGGTGCTTGGACCCCTGAAGGTGCCTGTGTATTAGGGTCTCCATGTCTCAGATTGTGTGGAAAAGGAACACCAGAACTTCCCTTCCCAACTCAGATTAATGGGTTTCTCCCTAGAACCATCTGTGCTCAGGGTGGAGAAAGGACCATGTAGGTTGGATTTTAGGTGGGTTTTTTTTGTTTGTTTGAATTCAGTTAACAACACATAATGCATCATTAGACTCAGATGTCATATTCGATAATGCCTCAGTTGTATATATGGATTTCTGTTCCATGGATGTAACTAGAGGGTATTACACTGAGTGAAATAAGTCAATCAAAGAAAGACAATTATCGTATGCTTCAAGCATATGTGGAATATAAAAAGTAGAGGATCATAGGGGAAGGGAGGGGAAACTGAATGGGATGACCTGAGACAGGGAGACAAACCATGAGATACACTGAACTATAGGAAACAAACTGAGGGTTATGGAAGGGAAGTGGGTGGGGGCAATGGGGTAACTGGTGGTGGGCATTGAGGAGGTCACATGATGTGATGAGCACTGGATCTTGTACACAATGATGAATTACTGAACACTACATCTGAAACTAATAATGTACTTTATCTTGGCTACTTGAATTTAAATAAAATTTAAAAAAAGAAAAGAATATCCACATAACACCCAGTCTCTCTGCCTTGCCCTCCACATGGATGAGCTTGTTTCCTTATGTAAATGCTGGAGTATAGTTCCAAACATCCCTTTTGTAGGTGGATTGCCATCATCTGGGACCCCATATCTGTTTTGTGGGAGCAAATGACCCAAACTGGGCAATCAGCAGGGTCTGGAGTCTGGACAACTGCCTGTCCTCCAGGTTTGTGAACAGGTAATTCTGCAGGTTGAACTGCAGCCCACTGTTGGACAGCCTGGCAATGGAATACAAGAGAACATTCATAAGGTTTCTAAACGTTCATCAGCTCCAGCACAAACCCTCTCAAGCAACTGGTGCTAGAGAGCAGTTCAGGCAGGACTGGAGCGTAAATCACTAGGACCAGGCTCAGTGGGTCCTCACACCACTCAACATGGGGACACCAAGAAATGGTGACTGTCACCAGGGTTCAGGATCTTCAATGCCTCCCCTCCTCCATGGGAACCCACATGCAAATCACCTGGGGTGCTCCCAGAAGAAATAGACATCACAGGCAGAGGTCAGCGTGCTGGGTCTCCATCCTGCAGGCAACAATACAGCTGCTGTGGTCCCTCCTCTGCCTTCTGGCAGCTCCCCTGGGTGAGGATCTGGGGCCTCTGGGATAGACAGTGGCCTTTCTGTGGGATGGGACAGACTCACCATGACTCTCCTTGTCCCCAGGTGTCCTGTCTCAACTTACACTTCAGGAGTCAGGCCCAGGACTGGTGAAGCCCTCACAGACACTCTCTCTCACATGTGTTGTCTCCGGGGGTTCTGTCACCAGCAGTAACTATTGGAACTGGATCCGCCAGCACCCTGGAAAAGCACTGGAGTGGATGGGCTACTGGACAGGTGGTACTAGCTACAACCCGGCTTTCCAGGGCCGCATCTCCATCACTGCTGACACATCCAAGAACCAGTTCTCCCTGCAGCTGAGTTCTGTGACCACCGAGGACACAGCCGTGTATTACTGTGCTAGAGGCACACTGAGGAGACATCAGTGCGAGCCCAGAAACAAACCTCCCTGCAGGGGCACAGGAGGGGCAGGGCTGCAGGTGGTCCCAGAATCCAGCAGGGGGTGCTCAGGACACCAGGGAGCTCTCAGGACACCTGGGGACACTCAGGTCACCAGGGGGAAACTCAGGTCACTTTCCCAAGCTCCGGTCACCACAGGGTGCTCAAGAGACGAGGGGCGCTCAGGACAGAAGGGGTACTCAGGTCACCATGGGGCGCTCAAGACCCACCAATACCCTTTCCACACCAGAAGCAGGTGCAGGTGGAGGTTAAATGCGTGTTTCCTGGCACAGTTTGGGGCTTCCTTTCCATAAAGCAGTTTCCCCAACGAGACTTTCTAGAATTATGATTTGTCCTTACTTCTTACATCTATGAATTGAAACGTTGGCTATAATAGGAGAAAACTATATGTACTTGCACAAAAAGCAGGAAGTCACTTACACTTGATGAATCTTTTCCCTCAATGACAATTACGACATTCTGATGTAAGCCTGCTAAGCCTGTAAAAGTTTCAGCTGGACTCAACAACACAGCATCACACAGCCCAGTGTACAAGCTGTGAGCCAGCATCATCAAGTTCATGCTGGACATCAGGTACAGGGCCATCATGAAGCCAAAGCCAGAGAACATTGGCCCCAGTGTGTGGGGTCATAGTGTGGAGCACATGCCCACAGAATCTATTTAGCTGACACCATCCAGAGCCAGAGGGACCTCAAACAAGCTTGGTACAGTTAGTGAATCAGATGATACAATACACACTTACAAGAGAATATGAAATGTTAATCACCTCCATCCTCGAAGTGTCTGTTGATTTCAGGGAATGCTTCCCAGCATGTCAGAAATGCTCCAATAAACCTTAGAAAGGACAGGAAATCAGTGATTTTTTTTATTGTGATATTGTGAGTTTGTGCTGGAAAATTCCATAGGGATCTGGAACATCAGGGGCACAGAATCTAGTCTTTCCTAGGAGATTTCCCATGTATGGAGCATGAGAAGGTGGAGGAATGTGGCTTCTGGTGCCAGTAAAAAATCATCAGAAGTTACAGTGTCATGACTAATTCCATGCAACAACTACAAAAAGGAGTGAAAAGGAATATACATGATAAATAGGTGTAGAAGACCATCTGAGTCCCTTGAAAATATGAATGATAATATATAAGCAGACAATAATAAGAAAGCTATGAGTAGAAGACAAGGGTCTTACCCAGTGTCTCAGGAGAAAGCTGTCCACTTCCCAAGGTCACCAGAAGGTTCTGATGGTCTGGTGAGCCCTGTGTACACACAGAGACTAGAAGCTTCAACAGGATCCATGAGAATGCTCAGGTTGAGGTGCTGGTTGGGAGGAGCCTTCCACCTGCAGATATTAATTGATCCTTCAGTTACTGATATCAGCTCAATATGTTTAATTTCTACCATCACTACATTGAAACCTAACACCAATTTAAATGGAATGAGTGGGTGGGGACTTAGGGAAGCACTTAGGTCAGGAGCGTGCAATCTCATAATGGGATTAGGGCTCTTATACGCCAGGACGGGTATATAAGACTGGTGTAAAGCTTTCCACCCCTTGGCACCATGTGAGTTAACAGGGAAAGGACCGCCTAGGATGTGAGTTCTCTCCAGACACCAAATCTGCCTACACCTTGATATGGCACTTCCCAGACTCCAGAACTGTGAGGAATGTGTGTCTAATGTTTAAAACCACCCAGTTCGTGTACATTGTTACACCAGCTGGAACACACGGAGGCATTAGTGATGCATGAACCCAAGCATCTTTTCTGGCAGAGTTTTCAGAGTTTGTGGCAGTGATAACTGATGGGATTTGAGTCTTACCATCATTTTACAGAGTTGACTTATGCTGATTGCCATGAGCTGTGCTGCTCAGTCACTGGACATAATGTTGTTACCCCATGTCCCCAACATGAAACCAAGGATGTGGGTTTCTGTGACTCTCCATCTGATCATGAGGGTAGGTTCCTCTTGAAGTGTTCATTACTGGAAACACTCAAGGCACCTACATTACTTGTTTATCCTTTATCGTGTTGTTTATACGCAATGTTTTGTGTGTGTGTGATTTTTTTATCTCTTTTCAGCATAACAGAATTCATTGATTATGCACCATACCAAGTGTCCCATGCAATACGTGCCCTCCATAATACTCACCACCTGACTCCTGCAACCTCCCATCCCCCACCCATTCAAAACCCTCGGGTTGTTTTTCAGAGTCCATAGTCTCTCGTGGTTCATCTCCCCCTCCAATTTCCCTCAACTCCCTTCTCCTCTTCATTTTCCCATGCCCGCCGTGTTATTTCTTATGCTCCACAAATAAGTGAAACCATATGATCATTGACTCTCTCTGCCTGACTTACTTCACTCAGCATAATCTCTTCCAGTCCCATCCATGTTGCTACAAAAGATGGGGACTCATCCTTTCTGATGGAGGCATCATACTCCATAGTGTACATGGACCACATCTTCCTTATCCATTCTTCCGTTGAAGGGCATGTTGGCTCTTTCCACAGTTTGGCGACCGTGGCCATTGCTGCTATGAACATTGGGGTACAGATGGCCCTTCTTTTCACTACATCTGTATCTTTGGGGTAAATACACAGTAATGCAATGGCAGTGTCATAGGGAAGCTCTATTTTTAATTTCTTGAGGGATCTCCACACTGTTCTCCAAAGTGGCTGCACCAACTTGCATTCCCACCAACAGTGGAAGAGGGTTCCCCTTTCTCCACATCCTCTCCAACACACGTTGTTTCCTGTCTTGCTAATTTTGGCCATTCTAACTGGTGTAAGGTGGTATCTCAATGTGGTTTTAATTTGAATCTCCCTGATGACTAGTGATGATGAACATTTTTTCATGTGTCTGATAGCCATTTGTATGTCTACACTGGAGAAGAGTTTGTTCATATCTTCTGCCCATTTTTGACATGATTATCTGTTTTGTGAGTGTTGAGTTTGACAAGTTCTTTATAGATGCTGGATATCAGCCTTTTGTCTGAATTGTCATTTGCAAATATCATCTCCCATTCCATCGGTTGCCTCTTTGTTTTGTTGACTGTTTCCTTTGCTGTGCAGAAGCTTTTGATCTTGATGAAGTCCCAAAAGTTCATTTCTGCTTTTGTTTCCATTGCCTCTGGAGACATATCTTGAAGAAGTTGCTGTGGCTGATATCGAAGAGATTACTGCCTATGTTCTCCTCTAGGATTCTGATGGATTCCTGTCTCCTGTTGAAGTCTTTTATCCATTTCAACTTTATTTTTGTGTACAGTGTAAGAGAATCGTCGAGGTTCACTCTTCTACATATAGCTGTCCAATATTCCCAGCACCATTTATTGAAGAGACTGTCTTTTTTCCACTGGATATTTTTTCCTGCTTTGTTGAAGATTAACTGGCCATAGAGTTGAGGGTCCATATCTTGGCTCTCTACTCTGTTCCACTGGTCTATGTGTCTGTTTTTATGCCAGTGCCATGCTGTCTTGGTGATCACAGATTTGTAGTAAAGCTTGAAATCAGGGAATGTGATGCCCCCAGTTTTATTTTTGTTTTTCAACATTTCCTTAGCGATTCGGGGTCTCTTCTGGTTCCATACAAATTTTTGGATTATTTGCTCCAGCTCTTTGAAGAATACCAGTGGAATTTTGATTGGAATAGCATTAAAAGTATAGATTGCTCTAGGCAGTATAGACATTTTAACAATGTTTATTCTTCCGATCCAAGAGCATGGAATGGTCTTCCATCTTTTTGTGTCTTCTTCAATTTCTTTCATGAGTGTTCTGTAGTTCCTCAAGTACAGATCCTTTACCTCTTTGGTTAGGTTTATTCCCAGGTATCTTATAGTTCTTGGTGCTACAGTAAATGGAATCGATTCTCTAATTTCCCTTTCTGGATTTTCATCGTTAGTGTGTAAGAAAGCCTTTGATTTCTGTACACTGACGTTGTATCCTGCCACGTTACTGAATTGCTGTATGAGTTCTAGGAGTTTGGGGGTAGAGTCTTTTGGGTTTTCCATATAAAGAATCATGTTTGATGAAGAAGTTTGACTTCTTCATTGCCAATTTGGATACCTTTTATTTCTTTCTCTTTGTTGTCTGCCTGCTGTTGCTAGGACTTCTAATACTATGTTGAACAAGAGTGGTGAGAGTGGGCATCCTTGTCGTGTTCCTGATCTCAACGGGAAGGCTGCAAGCTTTTTCCCATTGAGGATGATATTTGCTGTGGATCTTTCATAGATAGATTTGATGAAGTTCAGGAATATTCCCTCTATCCCTATACTTTGAAGCGTTTTAATCAGGAACGGATGTTGGACTTTGTCAAATGCTTTTTCTGCATCAATTGAGAGGACCATGTGGTTCTTCTCTCTTCTCTTATTGATTTGTTCTATCACATTGATTGATCTGCGAATGTCAAACCATCCTTGTAGCCCAGGGAGGAATCCCACCTGGTCATGGTAGATAATCTTTTTAATGTGCTGTTGGATCCTGTTTGCTAGGATCTTGTTGAGAATCTTCGCATCCATATTCATCAGTGATATTGGTCTGAAATTCTCCTTTTTGTGTGGTCTTTGCCTAGTTTGGGGATCAAACTACTCTTCATGGAAAGAGTCTGGAAGTTTTCTTTCTGCTTCAATTTTTTGAAACAGCTTCAGGAGAATAGGTGTTATCTTTTCTTTGAAAGTTTGGTAGAATTCCCCAGGGAATCCATCAGGTCCTGAGCTCTTGTTTTTTGGGAGGTTTTTGATCACTGCTTCAATCTCGTTACTAGATATCGGTCTATTTAGGTTGTCGATTTCTTCCTGGTTCAATTTTGGGAGTTTATAGTTTTCCAGGAATGCATCCATTTCATCTAGGTTGCTTAGCTTATTGGCATATAACTGTTGATAATAACTTCTGATGATTGTTTCCACTTCCTTGGTGTTAGTTGTGATCTCTCTCTTTTCATTCATAATTTTATGAATTTGTGCCTTCCCTCTTTTCTTTTGGATTAGTGTGGCCAATGGTTTATTGATCTTATTGATTCTTTCAAAAAACCAGCTTCTAGTTTCATTGATACGTTCTACTGTGTCTCTGGTTTCTACCTCATTGATCTTTGCTCTAATCTTCATTATTTCCCTTCTTATGTGTGGAGTTGGTTTGACTTCTTGTTGATTCTCCAGTTCTTTAAGGTGTAGAGACAGCTGCTATGTTCTGGATTTTTCAAATTTTTTGAGGGAGGTTTGGATGGCTATGTATTTTTCCCCTTTAGGACCGCCTTTGCTGTATCCCATAGGTTTTGGACCGAAGTGTCTTCATTCTCGTTGGTTTCCATGAATTGTTTCAGTTCTTCTTTGACCTCCTGGTTGATCCAAGCATTCTTAAGCAAGGTGGTCTTTAGCTTCCAGGTGTTTGAGTTCCTTCTGAACTTTTCCTTGTGATTGAGCTCTAGTTTCAAAGCATTGTGATCTGAGAATGTGCAGGGAATGATCTCAGTCTTTTGGTATCGGTTGAGTTCTGATTTGTGACCTCTTGAGAAGAATGAGTATTCTTTTGTTTCTGGTGGAATGTTCTGTATATATCTATGAGGTCCATCTCGTCCAATGTGTCATTCAATGCTCTTGTTTCTTTATTGATTTTCTGCTTCGATGATCTATTTCTGAGAGAGGTGTGTTAAGATCTCCTACTATTAATGTATTCATATCAATATGACTCTTTATCTTGATTAACAGTTTTCTTCTGTAATTGACTGCTCCCATATTGGAGGCATAGATATTTACAATTGTTAGATCATCTTGGTGGATAGTCCCTTTAAGAATGATGTAGTGTCCTTCTGTATCTCTGACTACAGTCTTTAGTTTAAAATCGAATTTATCTGATATGAGAATCGCTACCCCAGCCTTCTTTTGAGGCCCATTGGCATGAAAGATGATTCTCCAACCCTTCACTTTCAGTCTGGGTGTATCTTTACATTCAAAATGGGTCTCTTGGGGCGCCTGGGTGGCTCAGTGGGTTAAGCCACTGCCTTCAGCTCAGGTCGTGGTCTCAGGGTCCTGGGATCAAGCCCCGCATCGGGCTCTCTGCTCAGCAGGGAGCCTGCTTCTTCCTTTCTCTCTGCTTGCCTTTCTGCCTGCTTGTGATCTCTCTCTGTCAAATAAATAAATAAAAATCTTTTTAAAAAAATGGGTCTCTTGTAGACAACATATGGATGGGTCCTGTCGTTTTATCCAATCTGCAACTCTGTGCCAATTTATGGGTGCATTTAGGCCATTCACATTGAGAGTGATTATTGATAGATACGTTTTTATTGACATCCTGTTACCTTTGAAGACTTTCTTTCTGTAGATTGTCCCTATATTTCTGTTCAATGCTATTCTTAGGATTTTTCCTCTTTTATAGAACCCCCCTTAATATTTCCTGCAGTGTTGGCTTGGTGGTTACATAGTCTTTTAAGCCTTGCTGGTCTTGGAAACTCTTTATCTCTCCATCCATTTAGAAAGTCAGTCTTGCTGGGTAAAGTATTCTTGGCTGCATGTTCTTCTCATTTAGTGCCCTGAATATATCTTGCCAGCCCTTTCTGGCTTGCCAGGTCTCTGTGGACAGGTCTGACATTATTCTGATGGGCTTTCCTCTGTAAGTAAGGAGCCTCTTTGTCCTAGCGGCTTTCAAGAGATTGTATCTACAATTATGATTCCTCAATTTGACTATCAGGTGCCTTGATGTTTTTCTGGAATCTATAATCTTGGGTGGAGACCGTTCGGCCTCTAGTACATGAAGGCTGGTTCCATTCGCGAGATTGGGAAATTTTTCATGAAGAACTTGTTCCACTACATCTTCTAGACTCTTTCTTTCTCCTCCCCTTCGGGGATTCCAATAATTCTGACATTGGAACATTTCATGGCATCATTTATTTCCCTGATTCTGTTTTCGTGGCTTCTAAGCTGTTTGTTCCAGGCTTCCTGTTGATCCTTTCTCTCTATCTGTTTGTCCTCCAGATCACTAATTCTATCTTCTGTCTCAGTTACCCTAGCTTTGACAGAATTTAGATCAGAATGGAACACATTGAGAGCATTATGAATCTCATCCCTGGTAGCTTTTAGCTCTGCCCTAACATTGTGAACATCCTCTCTGGTTGCTTTCAGTTCGGCCCTAATCAATTCTGTTTGGTCATCCATGGCTTTCTCCAACCTAGCTATTGCCTGGATAATTATTAGCCTGAATTCTCTTTCCGACATATTGTCTATGTTGATAGCCATTAGCTCTGTTGCAGAAGGTCCATCCTCTATATTTTTCTTCTGTTGGGCATTCCTCCTCCTAGTCATTTTGGTGAGAGATGACTGAACAGATGTAGCTGGTTGTATCGACCATGGTGCAGTCTGGGTGCACCCTGGAACACTTCTGAGCAATCAGGATTCCCCACCCAAATGAGAGAAAAAAAGAAAAGAGATAGAGAGAGAGAGACAGGAAAGAAAGGGAAGATAAAAGAGAAGGTTCAGCCCAAATGGGCCCTAAGGTAAGATTTATGAGGTATACAAACAAAAACAGACAAACAAAAAGACTGATAAAAGTATATGACAAGAGAAAAAGTATACATATATATAAGCAAATAAAGGAAGAACCTCGTCAAAAAGAACCCCAAGTGTAAGATTTATATAATATCAGGACAAACACAAAAACACAGAAACACTGGTGGAGGAAAAAGATGGGAGAGTGGTTATAAATTCTCAGTGTGGGTGAGGAAGTTTGTTTTGAGTCTTCCTGGATGTATCTTGATATCTTTGTTAAAGGACTCAAGTTTCCTAAGATAAAGGGGGATTAAAAATTGGTTACCTATAGGGATTAATATTGATTGGGGAAAGGGGATTACTTTGAAGTTTAACTCTATATGAATATTAGAGAATAAAAATAAAAAAGGAATAAACTAGACTAAACTAAACTAAAATTAAAAAAAAGAAATTTAAAAAATAGAAATGCAAAAGAAAAAATACATACATGTATGTATCAAAAAGTTCAGGTTAGTAGGTTATTATGGAATTTGATGTACTGGACAGCTCACTGTGATGGTAAATAGGTTAAAAAAATCTATATTTTTAAAAAATGAGCCAGAATAGTGGGAACGAGTTAAAAATAAAAGTTGTCCTACGACGTAGTGGTGGTTGTTCTCTTGTAGTCTTTTTTTTTTTTCCTTTCCTGGTTGGTTTTCTGGGGGAGGGGCCTGCCACGTGGGTTTTCAGTCAAAGATGTTCCCTGAGTGAAGTCCTCCCACCCCTCTGAAGGGGGTGGGCTCTGAGGACACCGGTTTTTTCAGGCTTTTGTTCTCTGGATGTTTTTATGTTTGTTCACTTTTTTTTTCTCTCTCACCTTGAACACTTTTGATGGTTTTTGTAGGTTTAGAGGAAAGCAAACTGCACCCTGACCTCGCTCTCAGAGAGAAGCCTCAGTCTGGCTGCAAAGCCCATATAAATTCCCCCTTGGCTGCTAGCAAAGCAGGTTCTGAGTCGCGGTCCCTGGGGACGCAGATTCTTCTGCTTGTACCCAAAACCACAGCAGCTGCGGCTGTCTGGGCAGCTCCAGACCGCCAGAGAGGTTCCAAGCATCGATCGCACACTGAGATTTTCCCGCTGTCCCTGGGCTTGGAGTGCCTGGTCTTTCTGGGTCTAAGAGCACCCGACTTTCGTGCATCTCTCTCAGGGGAAGCTGTGGGTCACGTGCACACGTCTCAGGCTCTGAGAGTGGGGCACAGGTCTGAAAACACCAGGGCCTTCACGCACCTCTCTCAGAGGAGAGTTTGGGGCACCTGTCTCAGGCTCTGAAACAATGGCGCGGGTCTAAGAGCGCTGGGTGGGCCTTTGTACACCTCTCTGAGGGGAGGCTGAGGGGCGCACGTGTCTTAGGCTCTGTAGCAGGGCTCGGCGTTCTGCCATCTGGCAAGGCTCCCAGCCCCTCAGAGAAGCCAGACCCCATGCAATCTCGGGTGCGCTGGCGGCTCAGGGACCAAGACCTGGTTTCTCCACCACACTCTCTCTGGCTCAGTGCCAGGGGAGGCTGTCCTGGGTCCGGAGACTTAAGCCCCTGTCCCTAGCCACCCCGATTCCCACAAATTCGCCCCCCTATGATCTTTTGCTCTTTTGGAGTGCTTTCAACCAGTCTCCAAGTTAATGCTGGTCCCCAGATGCAGGGCACTCTTGTATTAGGGGTATTATTTTCCAATCGGTCGCCTCTGGTGGCTCCCTCTCCCTTTTGTTTATCTTCAGATATCAGTCCGACGTTCCCACTCGGCTTTACCTGCCCACTGGCATCTTCTGCCCCTGTAGAGATCCAGATGTGTGTAATTCTGATCTCAGGCTGATTTCATGGGTGATCGGAGTTCTTTGGTAGGTAATCAGCTCACTTTAGGGTACAGATTGAAAAGGCGTGTCCTCCTACTTCCCCGCCATCTTGTCTCCCCCCCATGCACTTATATTTCATTTTTTCTTGTTATGTTATTTTAGTCACCATCCAGCACATCATTAGTTTCCTGGGGTATTTTTAGGTTAATTTTTTTTTTATTTCTTTTCAGTGTTCCAGAATTCATTGCTTATGCACCACAATCAGTGCTCTATGCAATACGTGCCCTCCATAATGCCACCACCAGGTTCACCCAACCTCCCACCCCCCGCCCCTTCAAAACCCTCAGTTAGTTCCTCAGAGTGCACTGCCTCTCATGGTTTGTCTCCCCCTCCAATTTCCCCCAACTCCCTTCTCCTCTCCATCTCCCCAGGTCCTCCGTGTTATTCCTCATGCTCCACAAATAAGTGGAACCATATGATAATTGACTCTCTTTGCTTGACTTATTTCACTCAGCATAATCTCTTCCAGTCCCGTCCATGTTGCTACAAAAGTTGGGTATTCATCCTTTCTGATGGAGGCATCATACCCCATAGTATATACAGACCATATCTTCTTTATCCATTCGTCCATTGAAGGGCATCCTTGTTCCCTCCACAGTTTGGTGACTGTGGCCATTGCTGCTATGAACATTGGGGCACAGATGGCCCTTCTTTCACTACATCGGTATCATTGGGGTAAATACCCAATAGAGCAATTGTAGGGTCAAAGGGTAGCTCCATTTTTAATTTCCTAAGGAATCTTCACATTCTTTTCCAAAGTGGCTGCACCAACTTGCATTCCCACCAGCAGTGTAAGAGGATTCCCCTTTCTCCACATCCTCTCCCACACACGTTGTTTCCTATCTTGTTCATTTTAGCCATTCTAACTGGTATAAGGCGGTATCTCATTGTGGTTTTGATTTGAATCTCCCTCATGGCTAGTGATGATGAACATTTTTTCATGAGTGTGATAGCCATTTGTATGTCTTCATTGGAGAATTGTCTGTTCATATCTTCTGCCCATTTTTTGACAGGATTATCTGTTTTGTGTGTGTTGAGTTTGAGGAGTTCTCTATAGATCTTGCATATCAGCCCTTTGTCTGTATTGTCATTTGTGAATATCTTCTCTCATTCCATGGGTTGCCTCTTTGTTTTGTTGACTATTTCTGATGTTGGAACATGTCATGGCCATCATTTATTTCCCTAATTCTGTTTTCATGGTTTCTAATCTATTGTTCCAGGCCTACTCCTGATCTTTTTTCTCATTCAGTTTGTCCTCTAGATCACTAATTCTATATCCTGCCTCAGTTACCCTAGCTGTTAGAGAATTTAGATTAGATTGGAGCTCATTGAGAGCATTGTTAACATCATCCCTTTCACTTTTGCCCTAATCTATTCCTTGTTGTCCTTAATGGTTTTCTCTAACCTAGCCATTGCCTGGATAACTGTTAGCCTGAATTCCCTTTCCAACATACTGTTTATCCATATCCAATAGCTCTGATGGAGATGGCACAGTCTCTGAATTTTTCCTCTGATGGGCATTCCTCCTCCTAGTCATTTTGGTGAGAGATGGCTGAGGGGATGTGTAGCTGAATGTATCAACCGTGATCCAGGGAAGGTGCACCCTGGAATGCTTCTGAATAATCAGGAGTCCCCACCAAAAAGTAAGAAAAAAGAGAGAGAGAGAGAGGGAAAAAATGAAAGAAAAAAATAGAAGATCCAGCCAGAATGGGCCCCAAAGGTAAGATTTATAAGGTATACAAACAAAAACAGACAAACAAAAAGACAGACAAAAGTAAATGACAAGAAAAAGAACCCAGCCAAAATGAACCCCAAGTATAAGATTTATATAATACCAGAACAAAAACAAATACACAGAAACACTGACAGAAGAAAGAGATGAGAGGGTGGTTATAAATCCTCAGTGTGCACCAGGAAGGTTATTTTTATTCTTCCCGGGTGTATCTTGATATCTTTGTTAAATGACTCAACTTTCCTGATATAAAGGGGGATTAAAACTGGTTTTTTTTAAGATTTTATTTATTTATTTGACAGAGAGAGATCACAAGCAGGCAGAGAGGCAGGCAGAGAGAGGAGGAAGCAGGCTCCCTTCTGAGCAGAGAGCCCGATGCGGGGCTCGATCCCAGGACCCTGAGATCATGACCCGAGCTGAAGGCAGTGACTTAACCCACTGAGCCACCCAGGCACCCCAAAACTGGTTTTTATATATGGGGTAGTATTGATTGGGGGAAGAGGATTACCTTGAAGCTTATCTCTAGATGAATATTTTTTAAAAAACAGAACAGCAAATGTAAAACACATGTATATGTATCAAAAAAGTTCCAGTTAAAAGGTTATTATGGAATTTGTTGTATTCAACCTCTCATTGTGATGGTAAATAGGACAAAATTTTTTTTAAAAATTTAAAAAGAATGAGAATAGGGGAATGAATTAAAAATAAAAGTTGTATCTCTAAAGTATTCTGGTTTTAGGGCAACACCAGGAGCTTAATATTTTCTTTTCCCCTCATATTGGGTTTTTACAGTATTATGGGGACACTGGTGGTTGTCCTCTCCTTTTGGTGGGGAGGGAGGCTGGCTTTCTGGAGGAGGGGCCTTCTGTGTTGTTTTTCAGGCCATCTTGCTTGGGTTGAGTCCTCCTGCCCCCTATCACAGGGCTGCGCTCTGAGGATACCTGTTTTTCAGGCTTTTGTTCTCTGGAGGTTTTTTCCCCCCTCTGGCAGTTTTTGGAGGTTTAGGGGAAAGCAAACTGCACCCAGACCTCTATTTCAGAGAGAAGCCTCAGTCTGTTCCCATCTGGGTGGTCCAGAGCACACAGACTCCCCCTCTGCCAACTCCCATCGGCAGAGCACGTTCTCAGCCACCTTCTCAGGGGTCGCAGGAGCTCCGGACTGTCTCTACACCCTGGTGCTTGTAAAACCATGATGTTGATCCAGGGAGCTCATTTCCAGTGGCTGCCATTGCTGGGCTGCTATCTGAGCAGGTCCAGACCGCCCTACAGATCCCAACCAGAGACAGCCCACTGAGATTTTCATGTCAGCCCAGGTTGGGAGTGTTCAGACCCTATGCTAGTCCTAGCACCCACCAGCTAGCACCCACAGGGACCTTTCTCTGGGGAGGGTGTGGAGCACAGCTCAGGCCCCAGTTGCGCAGTGCCTGTGTAGAGTGCAATAGGATGTGGTTCTAAAGAGCGCAGGATGGCATCCACCCAGACTCTTTCTCACGTGGGCACTAGAAGTTCAGGGACCATGGCCTGCATTCTTCACTGCACTCTCTCTGGCACGGCACCAGCAGTGTCCTTCTTGTGTCCCTGAGTCCATGCCCCAGACTACTCAATTCCACGAATTTCCCCTTAAGATCTTTTGCTCTTTTTGAATGCTTTTAACCAGTCTCCAAGTTAATGCTCTTCCCCAATCACAGGGCACTCTTGTATTGGGGTATTACTTTCCAGTGGGTCACTTCTGGTGGCTCCCTCCACCTTCTGTTTATCTTCTGATATCAGTCTGACATTCCCACTCTGCTTTACCTGTCCACTGGTGTCTTCTGACCCCATAGAGATCTAGAAGTGTATAATCCTACATCTCAGACTGATTTCATGGGTGTTCAGAGTGTTCTGGTGGATAATCAGCTCACTTTAGGGGACCAGTTGAAACAGTGTCTCCTACTTCTCCACCATCTTCTCCCCCTCCTTTAACTGAATTTAAATTAAAGAAATAAAATAAAATAAAACCTTCAGTCTCAAAACAAAAAACAAACAAACAAACAAAGAAAAAAAATAAAGATTTCAACATCAGATGGTTTTCTGTGTGGAAGCTAAATATTTAAAGAAAAATTAAGGCTAATACATCACAATCTCTTCCAAAAAACTGATGAGAAATAAATATACCCCAATTCATTGTGCGACACCAGCATTACTCCAACACCAAAGCCAGGCAAGGACCGCACAAGAAGGGAAAGTTCAGGTTAATATCTCGCATGAACATACCTGCCAAAATGCTGGCATACTGAACGCAAATGCACACTGAAATGATCATACATGATGATCTAGTGTGTATCATCCCTCAGATGCAAGGTTCCTTCAACATACACAGATCAATAAAGGGGACAAACTGCATCAACAGAGTGAAGGATTGAATCTACATCATCCTCTCCATCGATGCCTAAAACCGTTTGAAAAAATCAACACATGTTTATTGCTTAAAACTCTCAATGATTGAAGAACAGAAGGAAATTACTTCCACAAAATCATGGTCATATATGAAAAGCCTAATACACCTGACACTATATTCAACAGTAAAAACATGAAGCCTTTCCTGTCACTGAGAAGCCAGACAAGGATGCAAGTTCTTACCATAAGGATTCAACATGACATCATGAAGGAGAATAAAATGTGCAATCCAGTATGTCATCTGCTCCCTGGGTTATTGTGAATGAAAGTCACTTGAGAACCTGCCAGTGGACTGACAGACTGAGCCTCCTTTATCCATAACAGCAAGAAACAAATCTGTGGGAAAGTTTGCTTCCCTGTACCAGGAGGGGAGAACCATCCTCAGCCACAAAATAGGGAACTTAGGACCCAGAACACTGTGCAAACAAATCTTGTTAGTTCTTCACTAATTTACTAACCCAAACCCGAATCTTTGCATCAAATCTTCACAAATCCAATGCTTTGTTGTCAGGCACAAGTGCTGCCTACTTTGGTCATTCTCTAGGTGGCATATTTTCGGGAGCTCATGCACATGCAAACGGAAATTCATTTTCCCCTTAGACCTGGCCTATGTCCATTGAGTTATTAGACCAAAAACCCAGAAGAAAAGAAGGGATAATTTTCTGGCCCTCACCTGGAAAACCTTCACAAAGAGATTGGTAATAATAAGATCAAAGATACTAAAATCAATAGACAAGAAGAAAAAATATTTGTTTCCATATGACATGGTCTTATACATAGTCAAACCCCACAAACTCCATAAAAGAAAAATCTTAGAACTACTTAATGATTCCAAGGAAACTTCAGGGTACAAAATTAACATATAAAATAAAGCGATGCTTCCATACACCAACAAGAAATTATCTAAAAAAGAATTTAACAAAATAAGTTCATTTACACTGGTACCATAAATAAAATAATTAGGACTAAACTTCACTAAAGGGGTAAAATAATGTATATTAAAAATGACCTACATTAATGAAAGACTTTTAAAAATGCACACAGAAATGATAAGACAACTCTGTGGCAAAAATTGAAAGGCAAGAAACAGTAAATGCTGGAGAAGTTATGGAGAAAAGGGAGCACTCTTACACTGTAGGTGGGAATGTACATTGGTGAAGCCACTTTGGAAATCAGTGTGGAGTTTCCTCAAAAAATTAAAATTTGAGCTACCCTTCATGGTGAACAAAATAAAACAAACATAACACAATAAAAAAATATTAAAAATAGAAATAAATAAAAACATAAATATAAAAAAATAGAGCTATGCTATGACCTAGCAAGTGCACTACTGAGTATTTACCCCAAAGATACAGATGTAGTGAAAAGAAGGGCCATTTGTATTCCAATGTTCATAGCAGCAATGTTCACAATAGCCAAAATGTGGAAAGAGCCAAGATGCCCTTCAACAGATGAATGGATAAAGAAGATGTGGTCCATATATACAATGGAGTATTACTCAGCCATCAGAAAAGATGGCTACTGAGTTTTTGATTCAACATGGATGGGACTGGAGGAGATTATGCTGAGTGAAATAAGTCAAACATAGAAAGCCAATTGTCATACGATTTCACTTATTTGTGCAACGTAAGGAATAGCGTGGAGGACATTAGCAGAAGGAAAGGGTGAAGGGGAGAAATCCAAGTGAGAGATGAGCCACAAGAGACTACGGACTCCAGGAAACAAACTGAGGGTTTTAGAAGGGAGGAGGGTAGGGGGGTGGATGATCCTGGTGATGGGTATTAAGGAAGGCACATGTTGCAAAGTGCACTGGGTGTTATATACAAACAATGAATCATGGAACACCACATCAAAAACTAATGATGTACTGTATAGTGAGTAACATAACACAACAATTTTTAAAATGCTGTAATAGAAAAAAGAAGAAAAGGCAATTCTGTTCATACATTAAAATGCTACATATTGACACAGTGCCGTCTAAACAAAGCGATCTACAAACAATGGAGTCTTTGTTTTTAACTATATACTCAGAGGACATGCAAATAAGGTCTTCCCTCCACTGAATAAAACAGCCCAGCCGGGACCATGCAGATGGGAGAGGAGCCCCAGGCCTGGCATTTCCACGTGTCCACATTCACTGATCAGGACAGAACACAGAGAACTCACCATGGAGTTTGTGCTTGGCTGGGTTTTCCTTGTTGCTCTTTTAAAAGGTAATTTCTGTTTTTGTACTACACTGTTATGCTGAAAATAAATTTTTTTTAAAAAGATTTAAAAAAAAATATGCCCTACAATATTGTACTCCAGCTTTCCTTCATGGTCATAGGTAAGTCTTTGTTATCTTAAAAAAAAAAAAAAAGCCTTGCCTTCAATGTTCTGACACCTTTTAAAACATGATACTTTAGGAATTTTTATCTGAAACTACTCATGAATGTATTTGTTCATTATTTCCCTCCTGCTATTATAACAGACTTCAACTTTCATACATAAAACCTTCAGCAGTTTCTTATTTCTTCTACATGAAAAAATGGATAATTAGTGAGTTAGTAAGGCTGATTAGCATTTTTTTTAATCTGCCCATTTAGCTGCTAAATTTGTATTAGTTTCAACATAACGATGTTCATAATAAGATATGATTTTCTGGGAGTTATAAAATTTCAGAAAGCTGAAATTTAGCAGCCTCTGAATTTAAAAAATGATCTGCATATGATTTCATTTAAGTTTGCATATCATATTTAATTATTTTAATAACTTGTCTTGGCTTACTTTTCTAAGTCCCATAATCCTACACATTTTGTGGCTTAAAAAAATTAAATAAAATTGGGACGCCTGGGTGGCTCAGTTGGTTGGGCAGCTGCCTTTGGCTCAGGTCATGATCCCAGCGTCCTGGGATCGAGTCCCACATTGGGCTCCTTGTTTGGCGGGTAGCCTGCTTCTCCCTCTGCCTCTGCCTGCCATTCTGTCTGCCTGTGCTCGCTCGCTCTCCTCTCTCTCTGACAAATAAATAAAATCTAAAATTTTTTTTAAAAAATTAAATAAATAAATAAAATCCAAAGAACTAGACATATGTATTTTATAATAATACCAGCTGTTCCATCATTTTAGCAGTGTGAAACATGTGATGATATTTTGTCAGTCTGAAAATTATAAGCTATATTCAAACTAGGATGTAAGATTGTTAATACTAAGAATACCATGTGTTTCACTGTAATAGTTTGCATCTTCACCTTCATTTTCAAATTCTTTCTTATTCTTCTTTCATTTCTATCACAGCTAATATTTCATTTTCCCTGCTCTTCTTCAGTTGTTTCCCTCCCTTCATTTTATTTAGAATAATTAATGGGAAAACCTTAAATAAAAAAACAATAATGTATCAAAATAAATATTGGAAATGATTGTTTAGGGTTGCCTGAGTGGCTCAGTCTGTTAAGTCAAACTCTTGATTTTTGGGGCAGGTCATGATCCCACAGTCCTAAGATGAAATTCTGTGTTGGGCTCCATGCTGGGGGTGGAGCCTGCTTGAGATCCTCTCTCTCTCCCTTTCCCTGTACCCCTTGCCTCACTTTAAAACAAAACAAAACAAAACAAAAGCTCCAAGATGATTGGGCTCTATTACAAAACTATAATCATCAAGACAATATGGCCCTGGCACAAAAATATACACATAGATCAGTGGAACAGAAGACAACCCAGAAAAGTACCCTCAACTCTATGGTCAACTAATCTTCGACAAAGCAGGAAAAATATCCAATGGAAAAAAGATAGTCTCTTCAACAAATAATGTAGGGAAAAGTGGACAGCCACATGCAGAAGAATGAAACTGGACTATTCCCTTACACCATACACAAAAATAGACTCAAAATGGATGAAAGACCTAAATGTGAAAGAGGAATCCACCAAAATCCTTGAGTAGATCACAGGCAGCAAACTCTTCCATCTCAGCTACAGCAATTTCTGCTAGTCACATCTCCAAAAGCAAAGGAAACAAAGGCAAAAATGAACCATTGGGACTTCATCAAGATAAAAAGATTTTGCACAGCAAAGGAAACAGTCAACAAAATCAAAAGACAACCAACAGAATGGGAGAAGATATTTGCAAATGACATATCAGATAAAGGGCTAGTATCCAAAATCTATACAGAATTTATCACACTCAACACCTAAAGAACAAATGGGAATCAAGAAATGGGAATAAGATATGAACAGACATTTCTGCAAAGAAGACATCCAAATGGCCAACAGACACATGAAAAAGTGCTTAACATCACTTGACATCAGTGAAATACAAATCAAAACATCAATGAGATACCATTTCACACCAGCCAGAATGGCTAAAACTAACAAGTCAGGAAATGACAGGTGTTGGTGAGGATGCAGGGAAAGAGGAACCCTCCTACGCTGTTGGTGGGAATGCAATCTGGTGCAGCCACTCTGGAAAACAGTCTGGAGGTTCCCCAACAAATTGAAAATAGAGCTACCCTACAACCCAGCAGTTGCACTACTGGGTGCAGTACTGGGTTTTTAACCCCAAAGATACAAATGTAGTGATCTGAAGGGACCCCAATGTTTATATAATCAATATCCACAATAGCCAAACTATGGAACCCAGATGTCCATCAACTGATGTGCAGATGAAGAAGATATGGTATACATATACAATGGAATACCACTTGGCCATCAAAAAAAAAAAAATCTTGTTATTTGCAATGACGTGAATGGAACTAGAGGGTATTATGCTAAGCAAAATAAGTTGATCAGAGAAAGACAATTATCATATGATCTCATCCATATGTGGAATTTAAAGAATAAAACAGAAGATCATGGGGAAGAGAAGGAAAAATAAAGCAAGATGAAACCAGAGAGGAAAGAAACCATAAGAGACTCTTACTCTTAGGAAGCAAACTGAGGGTTGCCACAGTAGTGGGGGGATGGAGTATCTGGGTGATGGATATGGGGGAGGGTATATGTTGTGGTGTGTGCTGGGTGTTGAGTAAGATTGATGAATCACATACCTGTACACCTGAAACAAATTAATCAAAAGAAGAAAAGAAAGATATCCAACAAAATATGATAAATAATAAATTTTAAAATTATAAAAAATAATAAAATAAAAAGTAATTTCTGGAGAGCAAAAGAAATTGAGGATGTGAGTGGATACGAGTGAGAGAAACCATGGGGGTGTGGAGGATCCCTTACTTGGATATATTGTGTCTGCAGGTGTCCAGTGTGAGGTGCAGCTGGTGGAGTCTGGGGGAGACCTGGTGAAGCCTGGAGCGTCCCTGAGAATCTCCTGTGCAGCCTCTGTATTCACCTTCAGCAGCTACTACATGATCTGGGTCCACCAGGCTCCAGGGTGGAAGTAGCACAAGCTATGCAGACTCTGTGAAGGTCCGATTCACCATCTCCAGAGACAATGGCAAGAACACGCTGTATCTGCAGATGAACAGCCTGAGAGCCGAGGACACAGCCATCTATTACTGTGGAGAAACATGGTGAGGGGACATCAGTGTGAGCCCAGAACAAACCTCAAACTACAAGGGTCTCAGACCAGCAGAGGGTGCACACTACTCACCAATTCTGTCTTTAAGTCCCAGGAGCCACTGCAGATGGAAACTATGGCAGGTTCCCTGTCAGAGTCTGGGGTATCCTTTCCATACAATAGTTTCCCCAAGGGAGCCTACTTGACATTATTCTGTGCTTACCTATTCACTCTCTGACTTAGAAATTTAGTTGTATCAGGAAGACAAACATGCTAACATGCACAGAGTAAAATACATTAGTTTCCTCTTGTCCTTAAATACCAATAAATAACAAATATCCTGATGCAGGTCAACAAAACCTTTATAAGAATCTCGGGGGCACTCACTGTGGATCACAAGAACCTCTAGCGGAGCCAGAAGATCACACACACACACTCACACACATGAGTATAAAGCCTCTATCACCATTATCTAATTTCTCTGCAGCAAAGGTAGTCCTAAGACACAGCATACAGGAAGACCTCAAGACACAAGAAAAATCTCAAATAAACCAAAAACATTACACCTAAAGGTGTAAGAAAAAGAACAACTGAAACCTACATGTAGCAGAAGGAAGGAAATAGCAAGATTAAAGCAGAAAGAAATTACATAGAAACTAGGAAATAACAGAAGAGATGAAAGAAACCGGGTTTGATTCATTTTTTTAATCAATTAGCCAAAGTACAGTACATCATTGATTTTTTTCTTAAATTTCTTTTCAGTGTTCCATAATTCATTGTTTATGCATCAAACCCAGTGCTCCATGCAATATGTGCCTTCTCTAATACCCACCACCAGGCTCACCCAACCTCCCACACCCCACCCCTGCAAAACCTTCAGATTGTTTCTCAGAGTCCACAGTCTCTCGTGATTCTTCTCCCCCTCCAATGTCCCCCAACTCCCTTCTCCTCTCCATCTCCC
This sequence comes from Lutra lutra, assembly GCF_902655055.1. Classification (NCBI taxonomy): domain Eukaryota; kingdom Metazoa; phylum Chordata; class Mammalia; order Carnivora; family Mustelidae; genus Lutra; species Lutra lutra. Next base: position 147,094,245 of record NC_062284.1, on the reverse strand, counting down.
CATGTCCTCCATGTAATTTCTTATGCTCCACAAATAAGCAAAACCATATGATAATTGACTCTCTCTGCTTGACTTATTTCACTCAGCATAATCTCTTCCAGTCCTGTCCATGTTGCTACAAAAGTTGGGTATTCATCCTTTCTGATGGAGGCATCATACTCCACAGGATATATGGACCACATCTTCCTTATTCATTCCTCCGTTGAAGTGCATCTTGGTTCTCTCCACAGTTTAGCGACCATGGCCATTGCTGCTATGAACAATGAGGTACAGGTGGCCCTTCTTTTCACTACATCTCTGTCTTTGGGGTAAATACCCAGTAGTGCAATTGCAGGATAATAGGGTAGCTCAATTTTCAATTTCTTAAGGAATCTCCACACCGTTTATAGTGTGCACCAACTTGCATTCCCACTAGCAGTGTAAGAGGGTTCCCCTTTCTCCACATCCTCTCCATTGTCTTGCTAATTTTGGTCATTCTAACTGGTGTAAGGTGGTATCTCAATGTGGCTTTTATTTGAATCTCCTTGATACCTAATGAGGATGAACATTTTTCATGAGTCTATGAGCCATTTGCATGTATTCATTAGAAAAGTGTCTGTTCATGTCTCTGCCCTTTTTGACATGATTATCTGCTTTGGGTGTGTTGAATTTTAGGAGTTATTTATACATCCTGGGTATCAGCCCTTTGTCTATACTGCCATTTGGAAATATCTTCTCCCATTCCATGGGTTGCCTCTTTGTTTTGTTGACTGTTTCCTTTGCTGTGCAGAAGCTTTTGATCTTGATGAAGTCCCAAAAATTCATTTTTGCTTTTGTTTCTTTTGCCTTTGGAGACATATCTTGAAAGAAGTTGCTGTGGCTGATATCGAAGAGGTTACTGCCTATGTTCTCCTCTAGGATTCTGATGGATTCCTGTCTCACGTTGAGGTCTTTTATCCATTTCAAGTTTATCTTTGTGTATGGTAAGAGAACGGTCGAGTTTCATTTCTTCTACCTGTAGCTGTCCAATTCTCCCAGCACCATTTATTGAAGAGACTGTCTTTTTTTCACTGTATATTTTTTCCTGCTTTGTCGAAGATTATTTGACCATACAGTTGAGGGTCCATATCTGAGCTCTCTACTCTGTTCCACTGGTCTATGTGTCTGTTTTTATGCCAGTACCATACTGTCTTGGTGATCACAGCTTTGTAGTAAAACTTGTAGAAAAACGTGATGTCCCCAGTTTTATTTTTGTTTTTCAACATTTCCTTAGCGATTCAGGGTCTCTTCTGGTTCCATACAAATTTCGGGATTATTTGCTCCAGCTCTTTGAAAAATACTGGTGGAATTTTGATCAGAATGGCATTAAAAGTATAGATTGCTCTAGGCAGTATAGACATTTTAACAATGTTTATTCTTCCGATCCAAGAGCATGGGATGGTCTTCCATCTTTTTAAGTCTTCTTCAATTTCTTTCATGAGTGTTCTGTAGTTCCTCGAGCACAGATCCTTTCCCTCTTTGTTTCCCTTTCTGTATTTTCATTGTTAGTGTATAAGAAAGCCACGGATTTCTGTACATTGACTTTGTATTCTGCCACGTTACTGAATTGCTGAATGAGTTCTAGTAGTTTGGGGATGGAGTCTTTTGGGTTTTCCATATAAAGAATCATGTCATCTGTGAAGAGAGTGAGTTTGACTTCTTCATTGCCAATTTGGATACCTTTTATTTCTCTTGGTTGTCTGATTGCTGTTGCTAGGACTTCTAATACTATGTTGAACAAGAGTGGTGAGAGTGGGCATACTTGTCATGTTCCTGATCTCAATGGGAAGGCTGCAAGCTTTTTCCCATTGAGGATGATATTTGCTGTGTGTCTTTCATAGATAGATTTGATGAAGTTCAGGAATGTTCCCTCTATCCCTATACTTTGAAGCATTTCAATCAGGAATGGATGCTAAAATGCTTTTCCTACATAAATTGAGAGGACCATGTGGTTCTTCTCTCTTCTATTTTTGTTTTGTTCTATCACATTGATTGATTTGCGAATGTTGAACCATCCTTGTAACCCAGGGATGAATCCCACCTGGTCATGGTGGATAATCTTTTTAATGTGCTGTTGGATCCTGTTTGCTAGGATCTTGTTGGGAATCTTTGCATCCATATTCATCAGGGATATTGGTCTGAAATTCTCCATTTTGGTAGGGTCTTTTCCTGGTTTTGTTCAGTGATATTCTTGGTTTTTTTCCCTCTTTTATAGAACCCCCCCCTTAATATTTCCTGCAGCGCCAGCTTGGTGGTTACATAATCTTTTAAACCTTGAGGGTCTTGGAAGCTCTTTGTCTCTCCATCCATCCATTTTGAATGTCAGTCTTGCTGGATAAAGTATTCATGGGTGCATGTTCTTCTCATTTAGTGCCCTGAATACATCTTGCCAGCCCTTTCTGGCTTGCCAGGTTTCTGTGGACATGTCTGAAGTTATTCTGATGGGCTTTCTTCTGTACATAAGGAATCTCTTCCCCCTAGCTGCTTTCAAGAGCTCCTGTCTACAATTATGATTCATCATTTTCCTAATGAGGTGTCTGGAGGTCTTTCTTTTTTTTTTTTTTTTTTTTTTTTCTTATATATATATTTTTTTTATTTTCAGCATAACAGTATTCATTATTTTTGCACCACACCCAGTGCTCCATGCAATCCGTGCCCTCTTTAATACCCACCACCTGGATCCCCCAACCTCCCACCCCCCACCGCTTCAAACCCCTCAGATTGTTTTTCAGAGTCCATAGTCTCTCATGGTTCACCTCCCCTTCCAATTTCCCCCAACTCCCTTCTCCTCTCTAATTCCCCTTGTCCTCCATGCTATTTGTTATGCTCCACAAATAAGTGAAACCATATGATAATTGACTCTTTCTGTATTCTATGATCTTGGGGGCAGCCCTTTTTGCCTCTATGACATGAATGCTGGTTCCATTAGCCAGATTGGGAAATTTTTCATGGAGATTTTGTCAAACTATATCTTCTAGTCTTCTTTCTTTCTCCTCCCCGTCGGGGATTCCAATAATTCTGACATTGGAACATTTCATGGCATCATTTATTTCCCTAATTCTGTTTTCAGGGCTTCTAGCCTGTTTTTTCCAGGCTTCTTCCTGATCCTTTTTCTCTAAATTTGTCCCCTAGATCACTAATTCTATCTTCTGCCTCAGTTACCTTAGCTTTCAGAGAATTTAGATTAGATTGGAACTCATTGAGAGCATTGTTAACATCATCCCTGGTGGCTCTTACATCTGCTGTAATCTATTCCATGTTGTCATTAAAGGTTTTCTCTAACCTAGCCATTGCCTGGATAATTGTTACCCTGAATTCCCTTTCTGACATACTGTTTATCCATATCCAGTAGCTCTGATGGAGGGGGCACTGTCTGAATTTTTCCTCTGTTGGGCATTCCTCCTCCTAGTCATTTTGGTGAGAGATGGCTGAACGGATGTGTAGCTGAATATATCAACCATGTTGCAGGAAAGGTGCACCCTGGAATGCTTCTGAGCAATCAGGAGTCCCCACCAAAAAGAAATAAAAAAGAAAGGGGGGGAGAAAAGAGAAGAACCAGCCTAAATGTGCCCCAAAGGTAAGATTTATAAAATATACCAACAAAAACAGACAAACAAAAAAGCCGACAAAAGTAGATGACAAGAAAAAATAGAACCCAGCCAAAATGAACCCCAAGTATAAGATTTATATACTACCAGAACAAAAACAAATACACAGAAACACTGACAGAAGAAAAAGATGGGAGATTGGTTATAAATTCTCAGTGTGGGCGAGGAAGATTATTTTGATTCTTCCTGGGTGTGTCTTGATATCTTTGTTAAAGGACTCAACTTTCCCATGATAAAGGGGGATTAAAACTGATTTATATATAGGGGTAGTATTGATTGGGTAAAGAAGATTACCTTGAAGGTTACTCTATATGAATATTTAAAAAATAGAAAAGGAAAAGAAAAACACAGGTGTATGTATCCAAAAAAAGTACAAGTTAAAAGGTTTGTATGGAATTTGTTGTACTGAACATTTCATTGTGATGATAAATAGGTTAAAAATTTATCTAAAAAAATTAAAAGAATGAAAATAGTGGGAATGAATCAAAAATAAAAGTTGTATCTATGAAGTATACAAGTTTTAGGGCAATACTGGGAGTTTAATATCTTCCTTTCCCCTCATATTGGGGTTTTACAGTTTTATGGGGACACCGTGTTGGTTGTTGTCTCATTTTTTTTGCCTGCTCTCTGGGGGAGGGGTCGGCCAGGTTGTTTTTCAGGCAGTCTTGCTTGGGTTGACTCCTCCTGCCCCCTGTCAAGGGGCTGCGCTCTGAGGAACCTGGTTATTCAGGCTTTTGTTCTCGGGAGGTTCTTTTCCCCCTTGGTGGCTTTTGGTGGTTCTTCGGAGGTTTAGAGGAAAACAAACTGCACCCAGACCTCTGTCTCAGAGAGAAGCCTCAGTCTGATCCCCTCTGGGTGGTCCAGAGCACATAGACTCCCCCTCTGCGGCCTCCCACCAGCCAAGCATGTCCCCAGCCACCATCTCAGGTGTCGCAGGAGCCACTTGTCTCTGCACCCTGGTGCTACTAAAACCATGAGCAATATCGGTCCAGGGAGCCCACTTCCAGTGGCTGCCTTTGCCAGGCTGCTGTCTGGGCAGGTCCAGACAGCCGGAGAGATCCCAACCAGAGACAGCACACTGAGATTTTCATGTTGGCCTGGGCTGGGAGTGCTCAGACTCTTGGTTGGTCATAGAGACCACTGGCTAGAGCCTGCATGGACCTCTCTTAGGGGAGGGTGTGGAGCATGGCTCAGGCCCCCACTGTGCAGGTGGGTACAGAGTGCAACAAACTGTGGTTCTAGAGAGCACTGGCTGGCGTGCACCCGGACTCTCTCACATGGGCCAATGGCTCAGGGACCATGGCCTGGATGCTTCATCACACTCTTTCTGGCATGGCGCTGGCTGGCAGTAGCCATCCTGGGTTAGTGGGCTTAAGCCCATTCCCATAACCACCCCATTCCACCAGTTGCCCCTTAAGATCTTTTGCTCTTTTTGAGTGCTTTATACCAGACTCCAAGTTAATGCTGGTCCCCAATCACAGGACACTCTCGTATTGAGGTATTACTTTCCAAAGGGTCACTTTGGGAGGCTCTCTCCCCCATCTCTTTATCCTCCGATATCAGTCCCATCATTCAAACTCCACTGCTTTATTTCATCACTGGTGTCTTCTGCCCCCATAGAGATCCAGAAGTGTATAAGCCTGCATCTCAGGCTGATTTCATGAATGTTCAGAGTGGTCTGATTGATAATAAGTTCAGTTTAGGGGGCCAGGTTGAAACAGCGTCTCCTACTTCTCTGCCATCTTGCCCCCCTCCTCCAACTTACACTTTCAATAATATCTGTGTCAAAATACCATTGACAGTTTTCACAGCACTGGAACAAACAATTCTACAATGTGTTGGAGCCCAAAAAGACACCAAATCACCAGGGAAATGTTGAAAAAGAAAACAAAAGCTGGGGCCATCACAATGCCTGATTTCAAGCTATATTACCAAGCTATAGTCATCAAGAGAGTATGGTACTGGCACAAAAACAAACACATAGATCAATGGAACAGAATAGAGACCCCAGAAATGGACCCTCAATTCTATGGTCAGCTACTCTTTGACAAATCACAAAAGAACATCCAAAGGAAAAAAGACAGTCTTTTCCACAAATTGTTCTTGGAAAACGGGACAACCACATGCAGAAGAATGAAACTGGACCATTCTCTTACACTACACACAAAAATAAACTCCAGATGGTTGAAGGACCTCAATGTGAGACAGAAATCCATCAAAATACTAGAGAACACAGGCAGTAACCTCTTCGACACTGGCCACAGCAACTTCTTTCAAGACACCTCTCTAAGGCAAGGGAAAGAAAAGCAAAAATTAACTTTGGGGACTTCATCAAAATAAAAAGCTTTTTTGTTTGTAGAGAATAGATTCTCATAAGGTTATAAGCTACCAGGTTCACATTGTCTCCCGATATAATTTACAATTATTTCCTGCTTTCCTTGTGTATTTTATCCCTTCCATATTCATCTCATCTTCTCTGGGCATTCATTCTTTAATATTAGCAAGTACTTTACATAATTAACAATGTCAAGGTCCCCTTTTATAGTTTTCCCTGAGGTGATAGGGTGAACCAAAAGGAGGAGGTCACATTCCTGATTCTCTGAACACCCACAGATTCTAGCAGACATGGCAGATGGGACGTGCTTGTCCCCAGAGGTAGACCACAGCCTCTCAGATGTGATCTAGGACCTCATGTTGCAGTGCATGTAGGGGGCAAGGATGCTGCCAATCCTGCACCCCACTCTGCACCTGCAACAGGACACAGTGTTCTCACTGGGCTGTCTTCTGCTTAAGGAATGAGAGGTAACCTCTGGAGCAACCTGTGAGGGTCACATCCACACCCAGTCCTTCTGGCTCACAGGGGTTTGCCATTAGAATTTATAATTCCCCTCCCCACACAGGACCAGAACACCAGGTCACCACTGAGGGGCTACAGTACACAGATCTGTCTAAGGAGGAGATTGTAGGCATGCTCAGGGACAAGAGTGACATCAGCTTGAAGACTGGGTCCCTACCATTTCCTGACCAAGTCCTGGACCCTCCATTCTGGGCCACAGATCTGTTCCTTGGTTCCTTGCCATCTTGACCAATACCTGTCCCTACTCTTAGTCCATTATTTATCCAGAAATATCTATGAAGTCTCTGGCAGAAACACAGATCTAGGTGAAAGTGCTGCCTGAGATCCAAGGAGCAGGTGTCGGGAGTGGAGATGACCAGCAGAATGGAGCCCCCTGAAGAGACAGAACCAGAGAAGTCCTAATGATGAGTGGTCCTATGGAACTGAGGCGGATCTTGGAGAGAGCTGACCCCCTCACCTGTCCCTCTGCTGCCCTGCTTAGCAGGTGACCTGGAACTGTGTCATCTGAGTCAGCTAACTTGGCACTGCTTTTCCTCATCCAATTCTCAGGTCACCCTCCCCCACAGACATGGTGTCACCAAGGCTCCCAGCTACAGTCCAATGATGGTCAGGGGATGACTGTTCCAGACTGTCTCAGCCACAGGACCAGGCTCACACCTGCTGGTGTCCACACTATGCCAGCAGCAGTGAGCACAGCCCAGAGTCCCTGCACTTTTCATGCCTCCTCTTCCTGGTCATGAGCCCAGTGCCCAGACTCCCAGGCTGGGGGGACACAGGCCCTGCCTATGCTGGTGTACTTTGTGTGTGGTCCAATTGTCCATGGCCCTGAGTACAGGCTGGAGGATGGCACACTGTTGCCGTCACCAGAGTGCTCCCAGGCCCCAGCAGCACTGCTGACCTTGAAGGAGACCCACAAGGACCCTCTACACACAACATCAAGCTCTTGTGAGGAGATATTTCATCCAAACCAGAAGCAGACTCATCTCCTCTACTCTGGTTTTTCATGTGCAGCACTTCTGTTCTGGAAACATAAACTAACATACTCAAGTTAGCAAGGAAGTAAGGTGTATTTGTACAGTCTTCTGGGCCTTAAACTTCCATTTCTGGTGCTAAGGACATCTGTCTCATCCTGGTACAGGAAGGGTGCCTTTCCCCTAGGAGACTCATGTCCAGCTTTCAGGGGGACAGAGGAGATCAGCATGTCTCTGCACAGGTCATTTCTCAAGTACATTTAATCCAAGGGCACATGTGGGTTGGCATATTCTGCTTCCCTTCACCTGTAATCCTGGAGTAGAGACACTGCAGTAAATACCCTGTGAGCCCAGACAGGATCCTGCCTTCAGGGCTGGGGTGTCAGCTGCTGAGGATGCTCAGGACCCCACAGCACAGGGCTGCTGCCCCAGGAGCAGGTGCACAGGGGTCTGGGGAAGTCTTTCCTCTCAGAAACTGGGGTCTCCTTTTCCAGAAAATAATTTAAATATGAGTAGGACAAGAAATGCTAAAGGGTGTGTAAATATCCTGTTCTATCAGGAACATTTACCAAACTCAAGGCAATGAGAAGCACATTTGAAAAGGATGATATTCCAGGGCTTTTAGATATCTTAATTGTAAAGAGATGGAGGACTGAATGCATTATTTCCTCATTGGATGCAGCATTTTGGAGACCCACTGATCCAGGTATAAAACATCTAGGTATCAGAGCCAAGAACAGGTTCAGACAGTCTCTCTGTCATTCAAAATTGGTTTCAAAATGAGGAGAATTCCCTGTGCGTTCTTTTTCCTTAGTGGGAGAAGCTCAGCACACAGTTCAGGGAGCTGGCAGGGTACACATGTACTCAAACAAAGATTAGGACTTGGGCTCTCAACGTCCTACTGACCATGGACCGTGTGATGTCTATCTGCTCCTTCTCTTGATGGGTCTGGTTTTGAGTATGAGATATTCTGTCTCATGAATATGCAAATGATCTGAGGTATGGGAGGTTAGATATGAGGATGCCTGGGACCTGAGAGCATCACCCAACAATGGCACCCCTCCACTACAGTAGCTCCTGAGAGCACAGCCCCTCACCATGACTTGGAGCTGGAGAACCCTCATCTTGGTGGCACTGGCTACAGGTAAGGGACTCTCAGTCTCTGGGCTGAGAAGGGGTCAAAGGCCAATCAAGAATGACTTCATCCCCACATGTTCCCTCTCCACAGGCGTGTACTCCCAGGTGCAGCTGATGCAGTCTGGGGCTGAGGTGAGGAAGCTGGAGCATCCAGGAAGGTCTGCCATAGGCATCTGGGTACATGGTCATTGACTACTATATGCACTGCACGTGACAGGCCCCTGGACAAAGGCTTGAATGGAGTGGGTTCATTGACCGTGAAGATGGTGCCACAAGTTATGCATGACATTCCATGGCAGAGTCACCCAGATGGTAGACACATCTGCTAGCACAGCCTACATGGAGCTGAGCAGTCTGAGGTCAGAGGACATAGCCATGTTTCACTGTGGGAGACACACTGTGTGAGAACCCATATCCTGGTTGTGCCAGAAACCCTGGGGCAGGGGCAGCTGTGGTGATGGGCTAAGGAGATATGAAGTACATGAATTCCCCTGCCTTCATCATACCAAAGTGACAGAAGTTTGGGACAATGAATCATATTCTCATGGGGATCCCAGTCTTTTAGGGGAAGGTTTGAAGAGTCCAAATATACTGAAATAAAAACACAGGTAAAAAGGTTTGCATAAAATAACACCTTTTTTTTTTTTTGCTTTATTATGTGCAGTTAGCCAACATATAGTATATCATTTTTTGTAATTATGTATTTATTTATTTGAGACACAGAGGGAGCAAGCACAAGCAGAGAGGGGATCAGAGGGAGAGGGAGAAGCAGACTTACCACTGAGCAATGAGCCCAATGTGGGGGCTTGATTCCAGGACTCCAGGATCATGACTTAAGTCAAAAGCAGCCACTGAACTGACTAAGCCACCCAGGTGCCCACATCATTAGTTTTTGTTTTGCTTTTTGTTTTTTGTTTTTTATCATTATGTTAGTCACCGTACAGAACATCATTAGGTTTCTGTTGTTTTGGTTTTGGGTTTGGGGTTTTTTTTAGACTTAATGTTTATTTTTTCCGAGTTTTTTTTTTTTAATTTATTTTAAGTGTTCCAGAATTCATTGTTTATGTACCACACCCAGTGCTCCATGCAACACGTGCCCTCCACAATACCCACTACCAGGCTCACCCAACCCCCTCCCCTTCAAAACTCTCTTTAGTTTTTTATGTAGTGTTTCATGATTCATTGTTTGCATATAACCCCCAGAGCTCCATGTAATACATGCCCTCCTTAATACACATCACTGGACTAACCCATCCCCTCACTATCCTCCCCTCTGATACCCTGTTAGTTCCTCAGAGTCCACAGTCTCTCATGGTTCATCTCCCCCTCCAATTCCCACCAAATCCCTTTTCCTCTCCATCTCCCAATGCCCTCCATGTTATTCCTTATGCTCCACAAATAAGTGAAACCATATGATAATTGACTCTCTCTGCTTGACTTATTTCACTCAGCATAATCTCCTCCAGTCCCACCCATGTTGATACAAAAGTTGGGTATTCGTCCTTTCTGATGAAGGCATAATATTCCATTGCATATATGGACCACATTTTCCTTATCCATCTCTCTGTTGAAGGACATCTTGGCTCTTTCCACAGCTTGGCAACTGTGGCCATTGCTGCTATGAACATTGGGGTAGAGATGGCCCTTCTTTTCACTACATCTCATCTTTGGGGTAAATACACACTAGAGCAATTGCAGGATAATAGGCGAGCTCTATTTTTAATTTCTTAAGGAACCTCCACATTGTTTTCCAAAGTGGTTGCACCAACTTGCATTCCCACCAACAGTGTAAGAGGGTTCCCCTTTCTCCACATCCTCTCCAACACATGTTGTTTCCTGTCTTGTTAATTTTGGCCATTCTAACTGGTGTAAGGTGGTATCTCAATATGGTTTTGATTTGAATCTCCCTGATGGCTAGTGATGATGAACATTTATTCATGTGTCTGTTAACCACTTGTATTCAACCTGTGATTTTGAATAAGTGGTTTTTTTCCCACTTATTCATCAGTTTTATAAAGTTCTCTCTTCCCATATAATTATTATTTCAAGTGTGTGAATCATGTCATTCAATGACAGAGGATACGATTCACATCCTTGTTTCTATTTTTTTGAAATGGCTTTGGGAGAATAGGTATTATTTCTTCTTTAAAAGTTTGGTAGAATTCCCCTGGGTAGCCATCTGGTCCTCAGATCTTTTTGGCGGGGGGAGGAGGCATTTTTTATTACTTCTTCAATTTCTTTGCTGGTTATTGGCTTGTTCAGATTTTTTTGTTTCTTCATGTTTCATTTTTGGTAGTTTATACGTTTCTAGGAATGCATCCATTCCATCAAGAGTGCCTAAATTGTTGGCATATAATTACTCAAAATAGGTTCTTATAATTGTTTGTATTTCTTTGGTGTTGGTTGTGATCTCTCCTTTTTCATTCATGATATTATTTATTTGGGTCATTTCTCTTTTCTTTTGAATAAGTCTGGCCAGAGGTTTATCAATGTTATTCATTCTTTCAATGAACCAGCTTCTAAGTTCATTGATCTTTTCTACTGTTCTTCTGGTTTCTGTTTCATTGATTTCTGCTGTAATCATTATTATTTCTCTTCTCCTGCTTTGTTAGGCTTCATTTGCTGTTCTTTCTCCAGGTCCTTTAGTTGTAAGGTTAGCTTGTGTATTTGGGACTTTGCTTGTTTCTTGGGAAATGTTTGAATTGCTTTATAGTTTCCTCTTAAGTCTGCCTTTGCTGCCTCCCAAAGGTTTTGAAAAGTTGTGTTTTCATTTTCACTAGTTTCCATGAATTTTTTAATTTTCTTTAACTTCCTGGTCAACCCAATCATTCATTTATTTTATTTTATTTTATTTTATTTTATTTTATTTTCTCCCTTTTTTCTTTTTTTTTAATGTTATGTTAGTCACCATAGAATACATCATTAGTTTTTGATGTAGTGTCCCATGATTCCTTGTTTGCATATAACACCCAGTGGTCCATTCATTCTTTAACAGAATGCTCTTCAACCTCCAAGTGCTTGAGTATCTTCCAAATTTCTTCCTGACCTTAAGTTCCAGTTTCAAAGCATTGTTGTCTGAAAATATGCAGGGTATAATCCTAATCTTCTGTTATCCTTTGAGACCTGATTTGTCACCCAGCATATGATCTATTCTGGAGAATGTTCCATGTGCAGTCTTGAAGAATGTGTATTCTGTTGCTCTGAGATGGAATGTTCTTTATATATCTGTGATGTCCATCTGTCCCAGTGTGTCATTCAAAGTCCTTGTTTCCTTGTTGATTTTCTGCTCTAATGATCTGGCCATTGCTGTGAGTGAGGTGTTGAAGTCCCCTAGTATTATTGTATTATCTATGTGTTTCTTTACTTTGATTATTAATTGGTTGATGTAAAAGGCTTCTCCCAGATTAGGAGCATGAATAGTTATAAGTACTAGATCTTCTTGTTTGGTAGACTCTTTAAGTATGATATAGCATCCCACTTCCTCTCTTACTACAGTCTTTGGTTCAAACTCCAATTTCTTTGATATGAGGATTGCTACTCCAGCTTTCCTTTGAACTCCATTGACATGATAAATGCTTCTCTACCCCCTCAGTTTTAATCTGGAGGTGTCTTTGGGTCTAAAATGAGTTTGTTCCTGGCGATTCACAGACCTGTACCCCTGGGGCTAATAATACATTATATATTAATAAAAATAATAATAAATTTTAAAAAGAAAGAAAAAATAAATAAGTAAAATGAGTTTCTTACAGACAGAATATCAAAGGGTCTTGTTTTTTATTACAGTCTCATACCCTGTGCCTTTTTATTGGAGCATTTAGTCCATTTGCTTTCAGGTTAATTGAAAGAGATTAACTTAATGTCATTTTGTTACCTGTAAAGTCAGTGTTTCTGTAGGCTGTCTCTGTTCCTTTTTGGTCTTTGTTATTTTGGGTTTGTCTCTTCACTTGAAGGATCAAGTTTAATATTTCTTGTAGGGCTGATTTAGTGATCACAAATTCTTTTAGTTTTTGTTTGTTCTGGAAGCTATTTATCTCTCGTATTTTGAATGACATCCTTGCTGGATCAAGTGGTCTGGCCACATATTTTTCCCATTTAGCACATTGAATATATCATGGCAGGCCTTTCTGGCCTGCCTGGTCCCTGTGGATAGGTCTGCTGCCAACCTTATATGTCTACCCTTGTAGGTTATGGACCTCTTATTCCAATCTGCTTTTAGGATTTTCTCTTTATCTCTGAAGTTTGCAATCTTCAATATTATAGGTTGGGTTGTTGACCTATTTTTATTGATATTGAAGGGGGTCTCTGTGCCACCTGGACTTGAATGCCTGTTTCCTACACCAGATTAGGGAAGTTCTCAGGTATAATTTGTTCAAATAAACCTTCTGCCCCTCTCCTTCTTCCCTCATCTCCTTGGACCCCTATTATTCAAATGTTATTATACTTTATGGTATCACTGATTTCTTGACGTCTCCCCTCATGATCCAGTAGTTGTTGTTTCTGTCTCTTTTTCTCAGCTTCCTTACTTTCCATCATTTTGTCTTCTATATCACTGACTCTCTTTTCTTGCTCATTTCTCCTAGCTGTTAAAGCCTCCATTTATGACCACATCACAGTAATAGCATTTTTAATTTTGCCCTGATGAGATTTTAGTTCTTTTATTTCTGCAGTAAGAGATTCTCTAGTATCCTCTGTGTTTTTTTAAGCCCACCTAGTATCTTTACAATTGTTATTTTGAATTTTAGTTCCAACATCTTACTTATATCTGTATTGACTAAATCTATGACAGAGAGTACTACCTCTGGTTCTTTCTTTTGCTATGAATATCTCCTTCTAGTCATTGTGTCCAGAAAAGAAAGGAGGAAAGAAAGAAATAAAAGAAAAAAGGGGGGAAGCAAAATGACAGAAGAGTAGGGGACCTCATTTCATCTGGTCCCTTGAATTTAGCTGGATATCTATCAAACCATTCTGAACACCCATGAATTCAGCCTGAGATGTAAGAAAATATATCTGGACCTCCCTGATATGAAGAATTTGAGAGGCAATGTGGGGGGTTTGGGGAGTAGGGAAGTAAAAAATGAAATAAGATGGGATCGGGATGGAGACAAACCATAAGAGACTCAATCTCACAAAACAAACTGAGGGTTGCTGGGGGGAGGGGGGAGGGAGAGGGTGGTTGGGTTATGGACATTGGGGAAGGTATGTGCTATGGTGAGTGGTGAAGTGTGTAAACCTGGCGATTCACAGACCTGTACACCTGGGGCTAATAAAACATTATATGTTAATGAAAATAAAATAATTCACATATTATACAAAAAAATGGAAATATATCTGGAACTTTACAAGCAGAAAAATGACTGTTTTTTGCAAGTGAGGAGGTGTGGAGTCATGAATCTATGGGAAGTATTGGAAGATAAATGGAGGGGGGAGGGAGCATCTAAACTTTGACTACTGGAAAGTGATATAACACAAGAGTGCAAAATCAGAACCCTTAGAAATCTGCTCCAGTGAGAAACATCCCTTTCTGAAAGGGGCTCAAGGGGTGAAAAGGGCAGAATTCTAGGTGGATCATTGTGGTCTCTGGATCCTAGGGGACACCAAAAGATTGGGGATGCCTGAACCAAAGAGTGCCCAAATAGTGGAGCAGGGAAACTGGTTACAGTCGGCCAACCCAGAAAGGACCCCCAGCCCTGGTCACCATAAATTGTGAACAGGCCAGTCAGGTGACCTCTTTATGCCTGAGCACCCTGAAAAGGACTGGAACATGGAAGCCATTTGCCATCCCCTGAAAGGGACAAAAAGGCTGCACCCATGACTAGGCAACAGCTCTCAGGGTGGTAGCCACCCTGGAAAGGACAATGGGGCAGCATTCTGCTCTGAGCAGGGAGTGGCAGAGTAGTAGGGTGCACATGCTAGCCCACAACCACTCACCGTTGCAAAGACACAAAGTACAGATATGCTTGCAGTTCCCTGGGATTCCCCCGGGGAGAACTGCAGTGGACAAAAACATTGGGAGTCTTCAGAGTTTGGTGTACACAGAAGTGGAGATGGTTTGACCCAGAGGTTTATTGAAGAGGAGGTACTGTGGTCTCGCAGCTTTGGGCCAGATACCCACATGGCCGTGTTTGCTCTGACCCTCTGAAGAGGCAGGGAAAGCTGCCAGGGACCAAAAACCACACAAGCAGCTCACATTGAACCCATCCCCCTGACAAGGGTGAGGGAACGCTTCCCAGACAAAGACGCCTGAGAAGCCAAGCAGCAGGCACTATAGAAGAACAGGTGAATGACAAGCTCGTGGATCCCCCAAGACTGTAAAACTCCAAAGCCAGGGGAAGATAGTATATTGAGCTCAAAGTGTTTCCTCCTGACTTATTGATCTTTCAGTCTGAAATGTTCCATTTCTTTTTTTCTTTTTTACCTTTTTCCCACTTCAACTAGATTCTTATTTTACCAATTTGTGTTTTTAAGTTGCTTTTTTTTTTCATGTCTACCTTTTATACATTTACCCCTCATTCTAGTCCTTTTTTCTCTCTATTTGATTTTATTTTTATATATGAGTTTTGATTTCTTTGCAATTTTGGGATGTAGTGTCTTCTAACACACACACCAAAATTCAATCAGGAATAAGTGGATCACCCTGCTTTGTCCACTCTGTGAGATTATAGTCTGTCTTACCTCCCCCCTTTATACTGTTTCGTTCCATTTTGGCTTTGTTTGCTTTTCTGTGGTAGCTTCTAACCACTTCAGATTTTTTTTTGTTTTTTTTTTTAATTTCTTTTCAGTGTACCAGAATTCATTGTTTATGCACCACACCCAGTGCTCTATGCAATACGTGTCCTCCTTAACACCCACCACCAGGCTCACCCAACCTCCCACCTCCCACCCCTTCAAAAACCTCAGATTGTTTTTCAGAGTCCATAGTCTCTCATGGTTCATCTCCCCCTCCAATTTCCCTCAACTCCCTTCTCTCCAGCTCCCCATGTCCTCCGTGTTATTTCTTATGCTCCACAAATAAGTGAAACCATATGATAATTGACTCTCTCTGCTTGACTTATTTCACTCAGCATAATCTCTTCCAGTCCCGTCCATGTTGATACAAAAGTTGGGTTTTCATACTTTCTGATGGAGGCATAATAACCACTTCAGATTTTTTTCTAGGGTGCATTGTACTTGGGTTGTGGTTGGTAATTTAGAATCTGTTCATTCGCTCAACCATCCCTCAACAGTATAACTAGGAAGAGGAACTCTCAACAACATTATGGAGGTTCCTCAAGACATTAAAAATAGAACTGTCCTGCAACCCAGCAATTGCTCTACTGGGTATTTATCCCAAAGACAAGTGGCTCCCCAATGACCTACAGTTATGTGGGTAAGTCCATCCCAGGTCAACAGGACACCCAGCCAAGTCATGTGAATGAAATAAATGTGTATTATTATGTAGTACTGAGATTTTGATGTAGTTTTTAATGTACACCTAATTTAACATCCGTTGGTTCACTAAGACTATGGTCTTATGTATCCCAAAGATACAGATGCAGTGAAAAGAAGGGGTATGTGCTCCCCAATGTCATACAGCAATGTCCACAATAGCCAAACTATAGAAGGAGCTGAGATGTCCTTCAAGGGATGAATGGGACCAATGGGAAGAGCTGTGTGCACAGCAGGAGAGGGTGTGAAGGAGCCCTCCTCTGAGATGGTCAGGGGTTCAGGGGAGGCCGAAAGGATCCCCACGCAGCACCGCTCCTCCCAGGGCTCCTCAAGGTCTGCTCTCAGAGGCTGGGGGCTCAGCCAGGGAGGTGCTGCCCCTCTGTGGAGGGAGGTTCTGCAGGGTCCTCCCTCTGGGCAATGCCACACAAGGCAGCAATGCAGGACCCAACCTCAGGGCCAGACGGGGTCCAGAGGAAGAGCAACTCTGGAACACACATCCTGAGAATCCAACAAGCTCAGACTGGGGTCCAGCCCAGGAGGCTGGACGCAGGGAGAACTCAGGCTTTTCCTCGCTTACTTCCTGACTTGGAATTGCTGCCATGGGCAGCCACGGCCTTTGGAATGAGACCTTAAAACCCAGTGGAAATATCTTTTCAACACTGACCACTCATGGTTCTGGGAGCCCCACCAAGCTCTGGGACTGAACTCAGGGGAGAGTCAGGGAACCAGAGGGAGCCAACACCCCCCAGAAGATGAAGGAGCAAAGGCACCAACATGGGCCCCTTGGGCAGAGACGATGAGCATCACAGGAGGGACAAGACTCAGAGAGGCCCTCCCCCTCTACCAGATAGCAGCGATGTCAAAGCCTGAACCCCAGAGATATGGGCAGCTGGTGTGGGGGGTCCAACAGAGGGCCAGCCCACCAGCTCCAGAATCCCATGGGGAACTTGAGACAAATAGATGCCAATGTTGGCCAGGCCCTGGGCAGCCCTCTCTAGAAGTTCTGGTGGTCAAGAGAAGGGATGAGAGACAACCAGTATCCAGAGGAAAGCATTTAAACCCACTCAGAATCACCCACATTCACAACAGAGTCTAAGCCCAGGGGCCACTGGAAGGACAGAGAGGTAAGACTTCTGGGGCCTCGGGAGAAGGTGAGGGTCCTGAGCAGCCACAGCAAATGTCACCCTCACAGGGGCTCTGGAGTTCTGGCAGCAACCCCAGTCAGGTGTGCAGGAGGGCACCTGGGCCTCACCTGCTCCTGGGGCTCCCCTGGGCCTCCCCTCTGCCTAGGCCTCCCCTGCACCTGCACCTGGGCCTCCCCTGAGACTGAACCTCTCCTTCACCTGTAACTGGGCATCCCTTAGGTCAGGACATCCTCTGATCCTTTACGCAGACCTCACCTGTTTGTGGGCCCCCTGGACCATTCCTTTGTCAGGACCTCCTCTCATCTTTCCTAGGCCTCCCTTGGGACTGGACCTCACCTGCACCTTTCCTGGGTCTCCTTGGGTCTGGAATACCACTTCATCTGCACCTGAGCATAATCTGAAACTGGGCTATCCCTGGGTCTGGGCTGCACCTGCACCTGCACATTGGCCTCAACTGGTCTTTGGCCTCACCTGGCCTTCTCTCAGCCTCCCCCCGATGTGAACCCCTGTGTACTTATACCTGGGCCTCACCTGTACCTGGGCCAGGGCCTACCCTTTTCCTGGAATACACATCACCTGTGCCTGGGCCTCCCCTGGTCTTCCCCTCTGCCTGGGCCTCACGTTCACCTGCACCTGTGCCTCCACTGGGTATAAACCCTCCCTACACCTTAACCTAGGTCTCCCCTGGGTCTGGACCTCTTCTTTAGGTGCACCTGGGCCTCTCCTGGGACTGTACTTCCCCTGGACCTCCCCTTGGCCTAGACCTCCCCTGCACCTGAACCTGGGCCTTCCTGAGTCTGGACTACCAATGCACCTACACTTGGCCTTCATCTGCACCTAAGACTCCCCTGGGCCTCCTGTAGCCTGGGCCTCCCCTGAAGGAGTATCTGGGTCTCACCTGCTTTGGGCTATACCTATCCCTGGGCCTCACCTGGGTCTGGACTCCCCTGCACCCTTACCTGGACATCCCTTGACCCTCCCATGAGTCTGGACCTCTCCTGCACCTGTACCTGGGCCTCCTCTGGGTCCGGAGTACCACCTCATCTGTACCTGGGCCTCATGCACCTCTGGGCCTCCCCTGTACCTATACCTGGACCTCATCTCTCCTGGGCCTCCTACCCACATGTACCTGGTCTTCTCCTGAAATGGACCTTCCCTTCAGTTGGACTTGTGCCTGCCCTCTGTCTGAATGTCCCTTGGACCTCCACTGGGTCATGACTTCCCCTTTACCTATACCTCATTATCCCTGGGTCTGGACAACCACATAACCTACATCTGGGCCTCAACTGAACCTGTATTTGGGCCTCCCCTAAGTCTGGATGACCATGTCCGTTATACCTAGGGCTCACCTGCACCTGGGCCTCCCCTGGGTCTCCCCTATGCCTGGAAGTTCTGCTGAGAACTGCACCTGGACCTGGACCTCTCTTGCACCTGTAACTGTGCATCCCTTAAGTCTAGACTAACAATGTACCTCTGCCCGGTCCTCACCTACACGTGAGCCTCCCCTGGGCTTTGCCTACATCTAGACCTTCCCCTCACCTATACCTGGGACTCCCCTGGGAGGCTCCTGTTTCTGGACCTCCCCTTCATCTGTACCTGGGCCTCCCCTGAGGCTCCCTTAAGTCTGGGCCTCTCCTGCAACTGCACCTGGGCCTCCAATGGGTATAGACCCTCCCTACACCTCTACCTTGTTCCCCCCTGGGTCTCCACTCTGCCTGGACCTCCCCTTAACTGTACCTGAGCCTCTCCTGGGACTGCATTTTCCCTGGACCTCCCTTGGTCTAGACCTCCTCTGCACCTGCACCTGCACCTGGGCCTCCCCTCTGCCTGGGCCTCCGCTGCACCTGTTCTTGGGTCTCCCCTGAGACTGGACCACTCCTTTACCTGTAACGGGGCATCCCTTAGGTCTGGACCTCCCCTAAAACTTATCTGGGCCTCACCCATTCTTGGGTTTCCCTGAGCCTTCCCAGGGCCTGGAACTCCCCTTCCCCTGTGTCTGGGGTTCCACTGAGTCTGGACAACTCCTGGACCTGCAGCTGGGTCTCCCCTGGGTCTGGACCTCCCCTTTAGCTGCACCTGGGACTCAATTTCCCATGGACCTCCCCTTGGTCTAGACCTCCCCTCCACCTATGCATGGGCCTCCCTGAGTCTGGACACCAATTCACCTGTACCAGGACCACATCTGCACCTGGGCCTCCCCTTACCTCCCCTGGGCCTCCTGAGGGCCTGGGCCTTCCCTGAATGAGTACATGGGCCTCACCTGCTCTTCGGCCTCACCTGGGCTGTCCCTGGGCCTCAGCTGGGTCTGGACCAACCCTCCATGTGTATCTTGGCTTCCCCTAGCTCTAGACCTCCACCTGCATGTGGACCTCCCTGAGGTCTGGACTACCACTGCTCCTCCTGAACCTAATCTATACCTGGGCCTCCCCTGACTTCCCCTGGGCCTCCTGAGGACCGGGGCCTCCCCAGGAGGAATACGAGGGCCTCACCTGCTTTGGGCTATATCTAGGATGTCCCTGGGCTTCACCTGGGTCTAGACTCTACCTGAGCCTCTCATGAGTCTGGACCTCTCCTGCACCTGCACCTGGGCCTCTCCTGTGTCAGACCTCTCCTTCATTTGTAGATGGCGTTGCCCTGAATATGGACCCTCCTGGGTACTCCCCTGGCTCTGGACCTCCCAAGAATATGTACCTGGGCGTCCTCTGGGTATGAACCGTGCCCTGGACCTAGACTTGGACCTCCCCTGATTCTGGACTTCCCCTGTACCTGTACCTCAGCTCCCAGCTTCTAAATTACATTTTATCTGTACCTGGGCCTCCCCTAGTCCTCTCAGGGGCCTCCTCTGGGCCTCCCCAGGGGTGGGCCTCACCTATAACTGTACAACCTACACCTGCACTAGAACCTCATCTGGGCCTCCCCTGGGCCTGGGCCTCCCCTTAACCTGCCCCTGGACATCTCCTGGGTCTGCACGTCCATTTAACCTGCAGCTGGGCCTCCCCAGGATCTGGATCTCTCCTGCATCTGTACCTGGGTCTCCCCTGGCTGTGGACTTTCCCTACAACTGTGCCTAGGCCTCCTCTGTGCCAGAGCCTCCCCTTCACCTGTACTTGGGCCTCTCCTGGGCCAGTTACAAACAACACCTGTACCTGGGGCTCCCATGGATGTAAACCTCAACTTTGCCTGTGCCTGGGCTTCCCCTGGACCTCTCCTGTGTCTGGACCAACCCCTCACCTGTACCTGGCCCTCCCCTGAAACTCCACTGGGTCAAGACCTCCTCTACACATGTATCTGGTCCTCCAAGGTCCTGGACACCACAAGAACATGTACCTGGGATGCCGTTGGGTTCAGCTCTCCTTGGCACCCATAACTGGATCTCCCCTGGGTCTACAATTGCCCTGCACCTGTACCTCAGCTTCCCAGCATCTACATTACACGGTATGTGTATCTGGGCCTCCCTGGCCCCGTGCCTCACCTTTCCCTGCCGCTGGGCCTCTCCTGGATATCCTGTTCACCTTCACCTGGGTCTCCCTAGGATATGGATGTTTCCTACACTTGCACCTGGGCCTCTCCTGGGTCAGACCTCACCGTCATTTATACCTGGGGCTGTGCTGGGTATGGAACTTCCTGGGTACTCTCCTGGTTCTGACTCCCCAAGCACCAGAACTTGGATCTCCCCTGGAATGAGTTCTACTCAGCACCTGTCCCTGGGCCTCCACTGGAATGAGTTCTCCTCAACATCTTTCCCCAGATCTCCCCCGGAATTAGTTCTACCCAGCACCTGGTCCTAGGCCTCCCCTAGAATTAGTTTGCCTCAGCACCTGTCGCTGGGATTCCCCTGGAATTAGTTCTCCTCACCACCCATCTCTGGGTTTCCACTGGAATTAGTTCTCCACAGCGCCTGTCCCTGGGTTTCCCCTGGAATTAGTTTTCCTCAGCACTTCGCCTTAGGCTCCCCTGGAATTAGTTCTCCTCAGAACCTGTACCTGGGCCTCCCTGGAATTAGACCTCCCCAGCACCAGGGTTTCCCCTGGAATTATTTGTCCTCAGCACCTGTCCCTAGGTCTCCCCTGGATTTAGTTTTCCTCAGCACCTGTCCTTGGGCCTCCCTGAGAATGAGTTCTCTTCAGAACCTGGACCTGGACCTCCCCTAGAATTAGTTCTCCTCAGCACCTGGGTCTCCCCTCAGAATGAGTTCTCCTGAGCACCTCTCCCTGGGCCTCCCCTGGAATTAGTTCTCCTCAGCACCTGGGTCTCCCCTCAGAATTAGTTCTCCTCAGCACCTCTCCCTGGGTCTCCCCTGGAATTATTTCTTCTCAGCACCTGCACCTGGGCCTCACCTGGAATTAGTCTCCTCAGCACCAGTCCCTGGATCTCCCCTGGAATTTTTTCTCTTCAGACTTGTGCTTGGGTCTCATATAGAATTAGTTCTCCTCAGCACCTGTCCCTGGGTCTCCACTGCACTTAATTCTCCTCAGCACCTGTCCCCGATATCCCCTCAATTTGTTCTCCTCAGAACATGTCTCTGGGCCTCCCCTGGAATTACTTCTCCTCCACACCTGGACCTGATTCTCCCCTGGAATTAGTTCTCCTCAGCACCTGTCCCTGGGTCTCCACTGCACTTAATTCTCCTCAGCGCCTCTACCTGGGTCTCCCCTGGAATTAGTTCTCCTCAACACCTGTCCCTAGCCTCCCCTGGAATGAGTTGTCCTCAACACCTCTACCTGGGCCTTCCCTGGAATGAGGTCTCCTCAGCACCTATACCTGGGCCTCCTGTGGAATTAGTTCTACTCAGGACCTGTCCTTGGGTCTCCCCTGGAATTAGTTCTCCTCAGAACCTGCATCTGGTCCTCCCTGAAGTTAGTTCTCCTCAGCATTGGGTCTCCCCTGGATTAGTCCTCTTCTGCACCAGACCTGGGGCACCCCTAGAATTATTTTCTCCTCAGGACCTGTCTCTGGGACTCCCCTGGAATTAGTCCTCCTCAGCACTTGTCCCTGGGCCTTTCCTGGAATATGTGCTCCTCAGGACCCATCCCTGAGTCTCACCTGGAATTAGTTCTCTTCAGCACCTGTCTCTGGGTCTCCCCTGTAATTTGTTCTCCTCAGCACTTGTCCCTGGTTCTCCCCTGGACTTACTTATCCTCAGCACCTCTACCTGGGCCTCCCCTGGAATTTGTCCTCCTCAGGACCTCTTGCTTGGCATGCCCTGGAGTTAGTTGCCCTCAGCACCTCTACCTGGGCCATCCCTATAATTAGTTCTCTTCACACCAGTCCCTGAGTCTCCCCTGGGTTTAGTTCTCCTCAGCACCTGTGCTTGGGCCTCCCCTGGAATTAGTTCTCCTCAGCACTTCTACTGGGTGGTCTCCTGAATAGCGATACCTGGGCCTGCCATGGAATTATTTCTCCTCAGCACCAGGCCCTGGGTCTCCCCTGGAATTAGCTCTCCTCAGGCCCCGTCCCTGGGCATCCCCTGGAATTTCTTTTCCTCCAGACCTGCCCCTGGGGCTCCCCTGGATCAGTTCCCGTCAGCACCTGTCCTGGGTCTCAGCCCCACCCGCACCTCCTCACCTGCTCGTGCTCCAGGTCCGGCTGGAACCGGAAAGGACCGGAGCTGCCCCAGGGGCAGCGGCCCTCTGGGTCGGAGGGTCTCTGGGCCCCTCAGCACAGGGGCTCTAGAGAAGCTGGGCCCCCGGGCAGACGGCAGAGGGAGGCAGGTGCCGGGGGCCAGAGGCACAGCCGTGGGCGCGTGACCAGGGGGACGGAGCCCGGCGCCGTCCTTCCAGACGCCCTCGCAGGCCGGGCCGCTCGATCAGACCCAGGTCGCGAGGGTCAGCGGCACCAGCACCGACCGCGGCCGGCTCCTTCCACGTCTGGCCTTCCTGGGCGGGAGCCCCCCTGCCGGCCCCAGGGTACGACGGCCCCAGAGGGATCCGCACACCGCGGGGCGGTTCATTAACCCGGACGGCTGTCCCACCGGCTTGGGTCCCCAGTCGGGCCGCGGCAGCCCAGCGCCGAGCCCGGAGCCCGCCGCCGCCTCCCCGTGTGCAGCAGGAGGCCTGGGGCTCGGGCACGCCGACCGCCTCCCCGGCTCCGCCTCCATCCCGGGCCACCCTCGGCCGGCCCGGGTCCTGCCCAGCTGGGCCCCAGGCAGGTGGCCCCAGGGAAGAAGGATTCGGGCTGGGTCTGTGTCACGGTGCTATATTGTGATAGTTACGGCAGCTGCTCCCACAGCATTACAGACCCCACCGGAAACCCGCCCCGGGAGCCCCAGCCCAGCAGGGACACCAGCCCTGGAGTTTGAGCGAGGACACATCGCTGATCCGGCCGGACCGCCCTGCCGGTGCCAGGACTCCCCTCAGGCTGGTCCGATCCTGACCTCACCTGAGGCCCCTGGGACCCTCGATGCCCACGGCGAGTCCGGAGGTTTCCGGGAAGGCACACCCTCCCCCAGGGCCGCCCTTGGCACCTCTGGGCACACACCCCCACCCTGGGAGAGAATGCCCAAAGGACGCAGGGCTGCCCCCCCCAGGGCTGCCCCCATAGCCCAGACCCACCCGGTGCCCCCAGAGGACCCGGAGCAGCCCCACACCCCCGCTGCCCGCCCACGGAGTCTTGGCATCTGCCCACCCCTGCAAGGGCCCTCCCCTCCTCCCCGGGGAGGCAGGGCGGGAGAGGACGACCAGACACCCCCAGCTGCCCGGGACTGTGGGGCAGGTGCACGGGACACCTGTGCGGACGGGCCCAGCAGGCGCCTGCAGCAGGGAAGGGGTCCTTCCGCCTCGCGCCCGGCTTTTTGACAAGGAACTTCCCACTGTGTAACTACGATAGCTACGGCCACAGTGACAGACCCCACGGCGAAAACCCCGCCGGACCCCGGGGCCCTCCAGTCTGGCCCTGAGGGTCCCAGTCCTACCTGCCCACCGTGGTTCAGCTGCTGATGGCCAGGAGCCCCTCCCCAGGCCCCAGACTCGTGTCTCCATCTGGGAGGTACTGACTTAGGGCCAGTGGACCCTTTCCCCGTGCCGGTTCCCTCTGCAACCCCCCGTATCCCCTGCACAGCCTCTCCTCCGGGTCCCAGCTGCGAAAACCCCGCGGCATCGTCTCCTCTCACAGGTAAGACGGGAGCAAGGGGCTCCTCACTTCCCCCCAACACACCCGGCCCAACACTGCCCGTGCTGGGGTACGAGACACAACAGTCCACACATTGGTGACGCGTGGCAGGGACAGAGCTGGGGCACCGCAAAGTCAACGCGGGGCCCAGGGGCTGGGACGGTCAGTCGGGATGGCCAGTACGGCTGGACAGGATCTTCCCAAAGCCCCACCAAGTTAGGAACCACAGGCAGGGGCCGTGTGCACAGCACGAGAGGGAGTGAGGGACCCTCCTCCCGGGGGGGCGGGGGCTTCGGGGAGGGTCCGGGCACCAGGGGCTGTGACCTCCCCCCGGGACAGGAAGGAGCAAAGGCACCAACATGGGCCCCTTGGGCATCACAGGAGGCACAGGTGCCAGCAAGGACTCACCCCACCCCCCAGGCAGTGAGGTCAAGGCCTGAAGGCCCCGCAGGACCCGGGCAGCTGGTGTGGGGGGTCCAGAGAGAGCCAGCCCGCCGGCCCCAGATCCCATGGAAAAATGGAGACAAACAGACGCCATGTCGGCCAGGCCCTGGGCAGCCCTTTCCAGAAGCTCCGGTGGTCAAAAGGGGGGACGAGAGGCAACCAGTGCCCACAGGGAAGCATTTAGGCCCCCTCGGAACCGCCCACATCCACCACGGAGTCGAAGCCAGAAGCCACTGGGAGGACAGAGAGGCGAGACCCCTGGGGCCTCGGGAGAAGGTGAGGGTCCTAAGCAGCCACAGCAAACGTCACCCTCCCGGGGGCTCGGGGGCTGCAGCAGCCACCCCAGCCGGGTGTGCAGGAGGGCACCTGGGCCGCCCCTCTGCCTCGGTTTCCCTGTACCTGCACCCGGGACTCCGCTTTGCCTCCCCTGAGTCTGGACAACCGCATCACCTACATCTGGGGCCCACCTGCACCTGGGCCTCTCCTGGTTTCCCCTCTGCTTGGAAGTTCTGAGAACCAGATCTGCACCGGCCCTAACCCTACCTGTCCCTGGTCCTCCCCTGGAATTAGTTCTCCCCAGCACTCGTCCTGGGTCTCCGCTGGATTTAGGTCTCCCCTCAACTGGGTCTGCCCTGGAGTTAGTTCCCTTCAGCACCTGCCCCTGCCTCTAGTGCAATTGGTTCTCCTCAGCACCAGGCCCTGGGTCTCCCCTGGAATTAGCTCTCCTCAGGCCCCGTCCCTGGGCATCCCCTGGAATTTCTTTTCCTCCAGACCTGCCCCTGGGGCTCCCCTGGATCAGTTCCCGTCAGCACCTGTCCTGGGTCTCAGCCCCACCCGCACCTCCTCACCTGCTCGTGCTCCAGGTCCGGCTGGAACCGGAAAGGACCGGAGCTGCCCCAGGGGCAGCGGCCCTCTGGGTCGGAGGGTCTCTGGGCCCCTCAGCACAGGGGCTCTAGAGAAGCTGGGCCCCCGGGCAGACGGCAGAGGGAGGCAGGTGCCGGGGGCCAGAGGCACAGCCGTGGGCGCGTGACCAGGGGGACGGAGCCCGGCGCCGTCCTTCCAGACGCCCTCGCAGGCCGGGCCGCTCGATCAGACCCAGGTCGCGAGGGTCAGCGGCACCAGCACCGACCGCGGCCGGCTCCTTCCACGTCTGGCCTTCCTGGGCGGGAGCCCCCCTGCCGGCCCCAGGGTACGACGGCCCCAGAGGGATCCGCACACCGCGGGGCGGTTCATTAACCCGGACGGCTGTCCCACCGGCTTGGGTCCCCAGTCGGGCCGCGGCAGCCCAGCGCCGAGCCCGGAGCCCGCCGCCGCCTCCCCGTGTGCAGCAGGAGGCCTGGGGCTCGGGCACGCCGACCGCCTCCCCGGCTCCGCCTCCATCCCGGGCCACCCTCGGCCGGCCCGGGTCCTGCCCAGCTGGGCCCCAGGCAGGTGGCCCCAGGGAAGAAGGATTCGGGCTGGGTCTGTGTCACGGTGCTATATTGTGATAGTTACGGCAGCTGCTCCCACAGCATTACAGACCCCACCGGAAACCCGCCCCGGGAGCCCCAGCCCAGCAGGGACACCAGCCCTGGAGTTTGAGCGAGGACACATCGCTGATGCGGCCGGACCGCCCTGCCGGTGCCAGGACTCCCCTCAGGCTGGTCCGATCCTGACCTCACCTGAGGCCCCTGGGACCCTCGATGCCCACGGCGAGTCCGGAGGTTTCCGGGAGAGCACACCCTCCCCCAGGGCCGCCCTTGGCACCTCTGGGCACACACCCCCACCCTGGGAGAGAATGCCCAAAGGACGCAGGGCTGCCCCCCCCAGGGCTGCCCCCATAGCCCAGACCCACCCGGTGCCCCCAGAGGACCCGGAGCAGCCCCACACCCCCGCTGCCCGCCCACGGAGTCTTGGCATCTGCCCACCCCTGCAAGGGCCCTCCCCTCCTCCCCGGGGAGGCAGGGCGGGAGAGGACGACCAGACACCCCCAGCTGCCCGGGACTGTGGGGCAGGTGCACGGGACACCTGTGCGGACGGGCCCAGCAGGCGCCTGCAGCAGGGAAGGGGTCCTTCCGCCACGCGCCCGGCTTTTTGACAAGTAACTTCCCACTGTGTTACTACAGTAGCTACGGCTACGGCCACAGTGACAGACCCCACGGCGAAAACCCCGCCGGACCCCGGGGCCCTCCAGTCTGGCCCTGAGGGTCCCAGTCCTACCTGCCCACCGTGGTTCAGCTGCTGATGGCCAGGAGCCCCTCCCCAGGCCCCAGACTCGTGTCTCCATCTGGGAGGTACTGACTTGGGGCCAGTGGACCCTTTCCCCGTGCCGGTTCCCTCTGCAACCCCCCGTATCCCCTGCACAGCCTCTCCTCCGGGTCCCAGCTGCGAAAACCCCGCGGCATCGTCTCCTCTCACAGGTAAGACGGGAGCAAGGGGCTCCTCACTTCCCCCCAACACACCCGGCCCAACACTGCCCGTGCTGGGGTACGAGACACAACAGTCCACACATTGGTGACGCGTGGCAGGGACAGAGCTGGGGCACCGCAAAGTCAACGCGGGGCCCAGGGGCTGGGACGGTCAGTCGGGATGGCCAGTACGGCTGGACAGGATCTTCCCAAAGCCCCACCAAGTTAGGAACCACAGGCAGGGGCCGTGTGCACAGCACGAGAGGGAGTGAGGGACCCTCCTCCCGGGGGGGCGGGGGCTTCGGGGAGGGTCCGGGCACCAGGGGCTGTGACCTCCCCCCGGGACAGGAAGGAGCAAAGGCACCAACATGGGCCCCTTGGGCATCACAGGAGGCACAGGTGCCAGCAAGGACTCACCCCACCCCCCAGGCAGTGAGGTCAAGGCCTGAAGGCCCCGCAGGACCCGGGCAGCTGGTGTGGGGGGTCCAGAGAGAGCCAGCCCGCCGGCCCCAGATCCCATGGAAAAATGGAGACAAACAGACGCCATGTCGGCCAGGCCCTGGGCAGCCCTTTCCAGAAGCTCCGGTGGTCAAAAGGGGGGACGAGAGGCAACCAGTGCCCACAGGGAAGCATTTAGGCCCCCTCGGAACCGCCCACATCCACCACGGAGTCGAAGCCAGAAGCCACTGGGAGGACAGAGAGGCGAGACCCCTGGGGCCTCGGGAGAAGGTGAGGGTCCTAAGCAGCCACAGCAAACGTCACCCTCCCGGGGGCTCGGGGGCTGCAGCAGCCACCCCAGCCGGGTGTGCAGGAGGGCACCTGGGCCGCCCCTCTGCCTCGGTTTCCCTGTACCTGCACCCGGGACTCCGCTTTGCCTCCCCTGAGTCTGGACAACCGCATCACCTACATCTGGGGCCCACCTGCACCTGGGCCTCTCCTGGTTTCCCCTCTGCTTGGAAGTTCTGAGAACCAGATCTGCACCGGCCCTAACCCTACCTGTCCCTGGTCCTCCCCTGGAATTAGTTCTCCCCAGCACTCGTCCTGGGTCTCCGCTGGATTTAGGTCTCCCCTCAACTGGGTCTGCCCTGGAGTTAGTTCCCTTCAGCACCTGCCCCTGCCTCTAGTGCAATTGGTTCTCCTCAGCACCAGGCCCTGGGTCTCCCCTGGAATTAGCTCTCCTCAGGCCCCGTCCCTGGGCATCCCCTGGAATTTCTTTTCCTCCAGACCTGCCCCTGGGGCTCCCCTGGATCAGTTCCCGTCAGCACCTGTCCTGGGTCTCAGCCCCACCCGCACCTCCTCACCTGCTCGTGCTCCAGGTCCGGCTGGAACCGGAAAGGACCGGAGCTGCCCAGGGGCAGCGGCCCTCTGGGTCGGAGGGTCTCTGGGCCCCTCAGCACAGGGGCTCTAGAGAAGCTGGGCCCCCGGGCAGACGGCAGAGGGAGGCAGGTGCCGGGGGCCAGAGGCACAGCCGTGGGCGCGTGACCAGGGGGACGGAGCCCGGCGCCGTCCTTCCAGACGCCCTCGCAGGCCGGGCCGCTCGATCAGACCCAGGTCGCGAGGGTCAGCGGCACCAGCACCGACCGCGGCCGGCTCCTTCCACGTCTGGCCTTCCTGGGCGGGAGCCCCCCTGCCGGCCCCAGGGTACGACGGCCCCAGAGGGATCCGCACACCGCGGGGCGGTTCATTAACCCGGACGGCTGTCCCACCGGCTTGGGTCCCCAGTCGGGCCGCGGCAGCCCAGCGCCGAGCCCGGAGCCCGCCGCCGCCTCCCCGTGTGCAGCAGGAGGCCTGGGGCTCGGGCACGCCGACCGCCTCCCCGGCTCCGCCTCCATCCCGGGCCACCCTCGGCCGGCCCGGGTCCTGCCCAGCTGGGCCCCAGGCAGGTGGCCCCAGGGAAGAAGGATTCGGGCTGGGTCTGTGTCACGGTGCTATATTGTGATAGTTACGGCAGCTGCTCCCACAGCATTACAGACCCCACCGGAAACCCGCCCCGGGAGCCCCAGCCCAGCAGGGACACCAGCCCTGGAGTTTGAGCGAGGACACATCGCTGATCCGGCCGGACCGCCCTGCCGGTGCCAGGACTCCCCTCAGGCTGGTCCGATCCTGACCTCACCTGAGGCCCCTGGGACCCTCGATGCCCACGGCGAGTCCGGAGGTTTCCGGGAGAGCACACCCTCCCCCAGGGCCGCCCTTGGCACCTCTGGGCACACACCCCCACCCTGGGAGAGAATGCCCAAAGGACGCAGGGCTGCCCCCCCCAGGGCTGCCCCCATAGCCCAGACCCACCCGGTGCCCCCAGAGGACCCGGAGCAGCCCCACACCCCCGCTGCCCGCCCACGGAGTCTTGGCATCTGCCCACCCCTGCAAGGGCCCTCCCCTCCTCCCCGGGGAGGCAGGGCGGGAGAGGACGACCAGACACCCCCAGCTGCCCGGGACTGTGGGGCAGGTGCACGGGACACCTGTGCGGACGGGCCCAGCAGGCGCCTGCAGCAGGGAAGGGGTCCTTCCGCCACGCGCCCGGCTTTTTGACAAGTAACTTCCCACTGTGTTACTACAGTAGCTACGGCTACGGCCACAGTGACAGACCCCACGGCGAAAACCCCGCCGGACCCCGGGGCCCTCCAGTCTGGCCCTGAGGGTCCCAGTCCTACCTGCCCACCGTGGTTCAGCTGCTGATGGCCAGGAGCCCCTCCCCAGGCCCCAGACTCGTGTCTCCATCTGGGAGGTACTGACTTGGGGCCAGTGGACCCTTTCCCCGTGCCGGTTCCCTCTGCAACCCCCCGTATCCCCTGCACAGCCTCTCCTCCGGGTCCCAGCTGCGAAAACCCCGCGGCATCGTCTCCTCTCACAGGTAAGACGGGAGCAAGGGGCTCCTCACTTCCCCCCAACACACCCGGCCCAACACTGCCCGTGCTGGGGTACGAGACACAACAGTCCACACATTGGTGACGCGTGGCAGGGACAGAGCTGGGGCACCGCAAAGTCAACGCGGGGCCCAGGGGCTGGGACGGTCAGTCGGGATGGCCAGTACGGCTGGACAGGATCTTCCCAAAGCCCCACCAAGTTAGGAACCACAGGCAGGGGCCGTGTGCACAGCACGAGAGGGAGTGAGGGACCCTCCTCCCGGGGGGGCGGGGGCTTCGGGGAGGGTCCGGGCACCAGGGGCTGTGACCTCCCCCCGGGACAGGAAGGAGCAAAGGCACCAACATGGGCCCCTTGGGCATCACAGGAGGCACAGGTGCCAGCAAGGACTCACCCCACCCCCCAGGCAGTGAGGTCAAGGCCTGAAGGCCCCGCAGGACCCGGGCAGCTGGTGTGGGGGGTCCAGAGAGAGCCAGCCCGCCGGCCCCAGATCCCATGGAAAAATGGAGACAAACAGACGCCATGTCGGCCAGGCCCTGGGCAGCCCTTTCCAGAAGCTCCGGTGGTCAAAAGGGGGGACGAGAGGCAACCAGTGCCCACAGGGAAGCATTTAGGCCCCCTCGGAACCGCCCACATCCACCACGGAGTCGAAGCCAGAAGCCACTGGGAGGACAGAGAGGCGAGACCCCTGGGGCCTCGGGAGAAGGTGAGGGTCCTAAGCAGCCACAGCAAACGTCACCCTCCCGGGGGCTCGGGGGCTGCAGCAGCCACCCCAGCCGGGTGTGCAGGAGGGCACCTGGGCCGCCCCTCTGCCTCGGTTTCCCTGTACCTGCACCCGGGACTCCGCTTTGCCTCCCCTGAGTCTGGACAACCGCATCACCTACATCTGGGGCCCACCTGCACCTGGGCCTCTCCTGGTTTCCCCTCTGCTTGGAAGTTCTGAGAACCAGATCTGCACCGGCCCTAACCCTACCTGTCCCTGGTCCTCCCCTGGAATTAGTTCTCCCCAGCACTCGTCCTGGGTCTCCGCTGGATTTAGGTCTCCCCTCAACTGGGTCTGCCCTGGAGTTAGTTCCCTTCAGCACCTGCCCCTGCCTCTAGTGCAATTGGTTCTCCTCAGCACCAGGCCCTGGGTCTCCCCTGGAATTAGCTCTCCTCAGGCCCCGTCCCTGGGCATCCCCTGGAATTTCTTTTCCTCCAGACCTGCCCCTGGGGCTCCCCTGGATCAGTTCCCGTCAGCACCTGTCCTGGGTCTCAGCCCCACCCGCACCTCCTCACCTGCTCGTGCTCCAGGTCCGGCTGGAACCGGAAAGGACCGGAGCTGCCCCAGGGGCAGCGGCCCTCTGGGTCGGAGGGTCTCTGGGCCCCTCAGCACAGGGGCTCTAGAGAAGCTGGGCCCCCGGGCAGACGGCAGAGGGAGGCAGGTGCCGGGGGCCAGAGGCACAGCCGTGGGCGCGTGACCAGGGGGACGGAGCCCGGCGCCGTCCTTCCAGACGCCCTCGCAGGCCGGGCCGCTCGATCAGACCCAGGTCGCGAGGGTCAGCGGCACCAGCACCGACCGCGGCCGGCTCCTTCCACGTCTGGCCTTCCTGGGCGGGAGCCCCCCTGCCGGCCCCAGGGTACGACGGCCCCAGAGGGATCCGCACACCGCGGGGCGGTTCATTAACCCGGACGGCTGTCCCACCGGCTTGGGTCCCCAGTCGGGCCGCGGCAGCCCAGCGCCGAGCCCGGAGCCCGCCGCCGCCTCCCCGTGTGCAGCAGGAGGCCTGGGGCTCGGGCACGCCGACCGCCTCCCCGGCTCCGCCTCCATCCCGGGCCACCCTCGGCCGGCCCGGGTCCTGCCCAGCTGGGCCCCAGGCAGGTGGCCCCAGGGAAGAAGGATTCGGGCTGGGTCTGTGTCACGGTGCTATATTGTGATAGTTACGGCAGCTGCTCCCACAGCATTACAGACCCCACCGGAAACCCGCCCCGGGAGCCCCAGCCCAGCAGGGACACCAGCCCTGGAGTTTGAGCGAGGACACATCGCTGATGCGGCCGGACCGCCCTGCCGGTGCCAGGACTCCCCTCAGGCTGGTCCGATCCTGACCTCACCTGAGGCCCCTGGGACCCTCGATGCCCACGGCGAGTCCGGAGGTTTCCGGGAGAGCACACCCTCCCCCAGGGCCGCCCTTGGCACCTCTGGGCACACACCCCCACCCTGGGAGAGAATGCCCAAAGGACGCAGGGCTGCCCCCCCCAGGGCTGCCCCCATAGCCCAGACCCACCCGGTGCCCCCAGAGGACCCGGAGCAGCCCCACACCCCCGCTGCCCGCCCACGGAGTCTTGGCATCTGCCCACCCCTGCAAGGGCCCTCCCCTCCTCCCCGGGGAGGCAGGGCGGGAGAGGACGACCAGACACCCCCAGCTGCCCGGGACTGTGGGGCAGGTGCACGGGACACCTGTGCGGACGGGCCCAGCAGGCGCCTGCAGCAGGGAAGGGGTCCTTCCGCCACGCGCCCGGCTTTTTGACAAGTAACTTCCCACTGTGTTACTACAGTAGCTACGGCTACGGCCACAGTGACAGACCCCACGGCGAAAACCCCGCCGGACCCCGGGGCCCTCCAGTCTGGCCCTGAGGGTCCCAGTCCTACCTGCCCACCGTGGTTCAGCTGCTGATGGCCAGGAGCCCCTCCCCAGGCCCCAGACTCGTGTCTCCATCTGGGAGGTACTGACTTGGGGCCAGTGGACCCTTTCCCCGTGCCGGTTCCCTCTGCAACCCCCCGTATCCCCTGCACAGCCTCTCCTCCGGGTCCCAGCTGCGAAAACCCCGCGGCATCGTCTCCTCTCACAGGTAAGACGGGAGCAAGGGGCTCCTCACTTCCCCCCAACACACCCGGCCCAACACTGCCCGTGCTGGGGTACGAGACACAACAGTCCACACATTGGTGACGCGTGGCAGGGACAGAGCTGGGGCACCGCAAAGTCAACGCGGGGCCCAGGGGCTGGGACGGTCAGTCGGGATGGCCAGTACGGCTGGACAGGATCTTCCCAAAGCCCCACCAAGTTAGGAACCACAGGCAGGGGCCGTGTGCACAGCACGAGAGGGAGTGAGGGACCCTCCTCCCGGGGGGGCGGGGGCTTCGGGGAGGGTCCGGGCACCAGGGGCTGTGACCTCCCCCCGGGACAGGAAGGAGCAAAGGCACCAACATGGGCCCCTTGGGCATCACAGGAGGCACAGGTGCCAGCAAGGACTCACCCCACCCCCCAGGCAGTGAGGTCAAGGCCTGAAGGCCCCGCAGGACCCGGGCAGCTGGTGTGGGGGGTCCAGAGAGAGCCAGCCCGCCGGCCCCAGATCCCATGGAAAAATGGAGACAAACAGACGCCATGTCGGCCAGGCCCTGGGCAGCCCTTTCCAGAAGCTCCGGTGGTCAAAAGGGGGGACGAGAGGCAACCAGTGCCCACAGGGAAGCATTTAGGCCCCCTCGGAACCGCCCACATCCACCACGGAGTCGAAGCCAGAAGCCACTGGGAGGACAGAGAGGCGAGACCCCTGGGGCCTCGGGAGAAGGTGAGGGTCCTAAGCAGCCACAGCAAACGTCACCCTCCCGGGGGCTCGGGGGCTGCAGCAGCCACCCCAGCCGGGTGTGCAGGAGGGCACCTGGGCCGCCCCTCTGCCTCGGTTTCCCTGTACCTGCACCCGGGACTCCGCTTTGCCTCCCCTGAGTCTGGACAACCGCATCACCTACATCTGGGGCCCACCTGCACCTGGGCCTCTCCTGGTTTCCCCTCTGCTTGGAAGTTCTGAGAACCAGATCTGCACCGGCCCTAACCCTACCTGTCCCTGGTCCTCCCCTGGAATTAGTTCTCCCCAGCACTCGTCCTGGGTCTCCGCTGGATTTAGGTCTCCCCTCAACTGGGTCTGCCCTGGAGTTAGTTCCCTTCAGCACCTGCCCCTGCCTCTAGTGCAATTGGTTCTCCTCAGCACCAGGCCCTGGGTCTCCCCTGGAATTAGCTCTCCTCAGGCCCCGTCCCTGGGCATCCCCTGGAATTTCTTTTCCTCCAGACCTGCCCCTGGGGCTCCCCTGGATCAGTTCCCGTCAGCACCTGTCCTGGGTCTCAGCCCCACCCGCACCTCCTCACCTGCTCGTGCTCCAGGTCCGGCTGGAACCGGAAAGGACCGGAGCTGCCCCAGGGGCAGCGGCCCTCTGGGTCGGAGGGTCTCTGGGCCCCTCAGCACAGGGGCTCTAGAGAAGCTGGGCCCCCGGGCAGACGGCAGAGGGAGGCAGGTGCCGGGGGCCAGAGGCACAGCCGTGGGCGCGTGACCAGGGGGACGGAGCCCGGCGCCGTCCTTCCAGACGCCCTCGCAGGCCGGGCCGCTCGATCAGACCCAGGTCGCGAGGGTCAGCGGCACCAGCACCGACCGCGGCCGGCTCCTTCCACGTCTGGCCTTCCTGGGCGGGAGCCCCCCTGCCGGCCCCAGGGTACGACGGCCCCAGAGGGATCCGCACACCGCGGGGCGGTTCATTAACCCGGACGGCTGTCCCACCGGCTTGGGTCCCCAGTCGGGCCGCGGCAGCCCAGCGCCGAGCCCGGAGCCCGCCGCCGCCTCCCCGTGTGCAGCAGGAGGCCTGGGGCTCGGGCACGCCGACCGCCTCCCCGGCTCCGCCTCCATCCCGGGCCACCCTCGGCCGGCCCGGGTCCTGCCCAGCTGGGCCCCAGGCAGGTGGCCCCAGGGAAGAAGGATTCGGGCTGGGTCTGTGTCACGGTGCTATATTGTGATAGTTACGGCAGCTGCTCCCACAGCATTACAGACCCCACCGGAAACCCGCCCCGGGAGCCCCAGCCCAGCAGGGACACCAGCCCTGGAGTTTGAGCGAGGACACATCGCTGATCCGGCCGGACCGCCCTGCCGGTGCCAGGACTCCCCTCAGGCTGGTCCGATCCTGACCTCACCTGAGGCCCCTGGGACCCTCGATGCCCACGGCGAGTCCGGAGGTTTCCGGGAAGGCACACCCTCCCCCAGGGCCGCCCTTGGCACCTCTGGGCACACACCCCCACCCTGGGAGAGAATGCCCAAAGGACGCAGGGCTGCCCCCCCCAGGGCTGCCCCCATAGCCCAGACCCACCCGGTGCCCCCAGAGGACCCGGAGCAGCCCCACACCCCCGCTGCCCGCCCACGGAGTCTTGGCATCTGCCCACCCCTGCAAGGGCCCTCCCCTCCTCCCCGGGGAGGCAGGGCGGGAGAGGACGACCAGACACCCCCAGCTGCCCGGGACTGTGGGGCAGGTGCACGGGACACCTGTGCGGACGGGCCCAGCAGGCGCCTGCAGCAGGGAAGGGGTCCTTCCGCCTCGCGCCCGGCTTTTTGACAAGGAACTTCCCACTGTGTTACTACGATAGCTACGGCTACAGCCACAGTGACAGACCCCACGGCGAAAACCCCGCCGGACCCCGGGGCCCTCCAGTCTGGCCCTGAGGGTCCCAGTCCTACCTGCCCACCGTGGTTCAGCTGCTGATGGCCAGGAGCCCCTCCCCAGGCCCCAGACTCGTGTCTCCATCTGGGAGGTACTGACTTAGGGCCAGTGGACCCTTTCCCCGTGCCGGTTCCCTCTGCAACCCCCCGTATCCCCTGCACAGCCTCTCCTCCGGGTCCCAGCTGCGAAAACCCCGCGGCATCGTCTCCTCTCACAGGTAAGACGGGAGCAAGGGGCTCCTCACTTCCCCCCAACACACCCGGCCCAACACTGCCCGTGCTGGGGTACGAGACACAACAGTCCACACATTGGTGACGCGTGGCAGGGACAGAGCTGGGGCACCGCAAAGTCAACGCGGGGCCCAGGGGCTGGGACGGTCAGTCGGGATGGCCAGTACGGCTGGACAGGATCTTCCCAAAGCCCCACCAAGTTAGGAACCACAGGCAGGGGCCGTGTGCACAGTACGAGAGGGAGTGAGGGACCCTCCTCCCGGGGGGGCGGGGGCTTCGGGGAGGGTCCGGGCACCAGGGGCTGTGACCTCCCCCGGGACAGGAAGGAGCAAAGGCACCAACATGGGCCCCTTGGGCATCACAGGAGGCACAGGTGCCAGCAAGGACTCACCCCACCCCCCAGGCAGTGAGGTCAAGGCCTGAAGGCCCCGCAGGACCCGGGCAGCTGGTGTGGGGGGTCCAGAGAGAGCCAGCCCGCCGGCCCCAGATCCCATGGAAAAATGGAGACAAACAGACGCCATGTCGGCCAGGCCCTGGGCAGCCCTTTCCAGAAGCTCCGGTGGTCAAAAGGGGGGACGAGAGGCAACCAGTGCCCACAGGGAAGCATTTAGGCCCCCTCGGAACCGCCCACATCCACCACGGAGTCGAAGCCAGAAGCCACTGGGAGGACAGAGAGGCGAGACCCCTGGGGCCTCGGGAGAAGGTGAGGGTCCTAAGCAGCCACAGCAAACGTCACCCTCCCGGGGGCTCGGGGGCTGCAGCAGCCACCCCAGCCGGGTGTGCAGGAGGGCACCTGGGCCGCCCCTCTGCCTCGGTTTCCCTGTACCTGCACCCGGGACTCCGCTTTGCCTCCCCTGAGTCTGGACAACCGCATCACCTACATCTGGGGCCCACCTGCACCTGGGCCTCTCCTGGTTTCCCCTCTGCTTGGAAGTTCTGAGAACCAGATCTGCACCGGCCCTAACCCTACCTGTCCCTGGTCCTCCCCTGGAATTAGTTCTCCCCAGCACTCGTCCTGGGTCTCCGCTGGATTTAGGTCTCCCCTCAACTGGGTCTGCCCTGGAGTTAGTTCCCTTCAGCACCTGCCCCTGCCTCTAGTGCAATTGGTTCTCCTCAGCACCAGGCCCTGGGTCTCCCCTGGAATTAGCTCTCCTCAGGCCCCGTCCCTGGGCATCCCCTGGAATTTCTTTTCCTCCAGACCTGCCCCTGGGGCTCCCCTGGATCAGTTCCCGTCAGCACCTGTCCTGGGTCTCAGCCCCACCCGCACCTCCTCACCTGCTCGTGCTCCAGGTCCGGCTGGAACCGGAAAGGACCGGAGCTGCCCCAGGGGCAGCGGCCCTCTGGGTCGGAGGGTCTCTGGGCCCCTCAGCACAGGGGCTCTAGAGAAGCTGGGCCCCCGGGCAGACGGCAGAGGGAGGCAGGTGCCGGGGGCCAGAGGCACAGCCGTGGGCGCGTGACCAGGGGGACGGAGCCCGGCGCCGTCCTTCCAGACGCCCTCGCAGGCCGGGCCGCTCGATCAGACCCAGGTCGCGAGGGTCAGCGGCACCAGCACCGACCGCGGCCGGCTCCTTCCACGTCTGGCCTTCCTGGGCGGGAGCCCCCCTGCCGGCCCCAGGGTACGACGGCCCCAGAGGGATCCGCACACCGCGGGGCGGTTCATTAACCCGGACGGCTGTCCCACCGGCTTGGGTCCCCAGTCGGGCCGCGGCAGCCCAGCGCCGAGCCCGGAGCCCGCCGCCGCCTCCCCGTGTGCAGCAGGAGGCCTGGGGCTCGGGCACGCCGACCGCCTCCCCGGCTCCGCCTCCATCCCGGGCCACCCTCGGCCGGCCCGGGTCCTGCCCAGCTGGGCCCCAGGCAGGTGGCCCCAGGGAAGAAGGATTCGGGCTGGGTCTGTGTCACGGTGCTATATTGTGATAGTTACGGCAGCTGCTCCCACAGCATTACAGACCCCACCGGAAACCCGCCCCGGGAGCCCCAGCCCAGCAGGGACACCAGCCCTGGAGTTTGAGCGAGGACACATCGCTGATCCGGCCGGACCGCCCTGCCGGTGCCAGGACTCCCCTCAGGCTGGTCCGATCCTGACCTCACCTGAGGCCCCTGGGACCCTCGATGCCCACGGCGAGTCCGGAGGTTTCCGGGAAGGCACACCCTCCCCCAGGGCCGCCCTTGGCACCTCTGGGCACACACCCCCACCCTGGGAGAGAATGCCCAAAGGACGCAGGGCTGACCCCCCCAGGGCTGCCCCCATAGCCCAGACCCACCCGGTGCCCCCAGAGGACCCGGAGCAGCCCCACACCCCCGCTGCCCGCCCACGGAGTCTTGGCATCTGCCCACCCCTGCAAGGGCCCTCCCCTCCTCCCCGGGGAGGCAGGGCGGGAGAGGACGACCAGACACCCCCAGCTGCCCGGGACTGTGGGGCAGGTGCACGGGACACCTGTGCGGACGGGCCCAGCAGGCGCCTGCAGCAGGGAAGGGGTCCTTCCGCCTCGCGCCCGGCTTTTTGACAAGGAACTTCCCACTGTGTAACTACGGTACCTACAACCACAGTGACAGACCCCACGGCGAAAACCCCGCCGGACCCCGGGGCCCTCCAGTCTGGCCCTGAGGGACAGAGCTAGGACCCTGGGTCCTCCTAGCCTGCAGCAGCAAGCTCGGCCCATGGGCTTGTGTTCAGCCACAGCGTCCACCCACAGCCGCGGCCTGGAAGGGCCAGGGATGGCCACGCATCTCCCATCGAGCTGGCAGGCACAGCCCTGGCTTCCCGGCCTCGGGTGGGAGGGATCGGAAGGACAGAGCCTCCAGTGCACAAACTGTCAGGGGCCCAGCTCCCCATGAGCAGGACCCCAGAGACCTGGGCCAGGCTGACAAGAGTGAACACAGGCTAGGCCTGTAGCAGAAGCTCATGCCTGATGTTCGACGCAGAACGAGGCTCACGGGAAGTGGAGCACCCCCGGCCCCTGGCATCCCGACGGAGGTGGCTCCTGCTCCAGGCCTGGCCATCGGGGGTCCGTGGCCTCTCCCCCAGGAGAGGGGCTGTGCAGGCTCTGGCTGTGGGCTGTCTTGCTGGTCATGGCCAGGAGGTGCTAGAAACCCACCCCCAGCGGGGGGCTCCAGGGAAAGCCCCTCGGAGGAGCCGGCCCAGACCAGCAGCACAGGCGCCCGTGCCCCCCTGCACAGGCTCTGCAACGGTGCCCGCTTTTGTGCTGCTCTCCAGACCTGCGGGGCTCCGGGGGGCAGACAGTGTCCAGGGTCTCATCTGGCTCTCATCCACACAGCCGTCCCCCCGGCTCTGGCTGCTGCCGCACCCTCCCGTGCCCACATCCAGCCTTCTGTCCCCAGGGACTGCGTTCCTCGGGTGGGGGTCTATGGTGTGGACCTTCCTGGCAGGAAGGCCGCAGGATGGCAGGGATTTTAACCGGGCACGTTGCCCCAACTACTCAGACATACGGACGACGCAGCAAAGCTCTGGCCCATGTCTTCCAGAAGGGCGACCTGGCTGGCACAGGCAAAGGGCAGTGGCCTTGGGGACAGTCCCCTCACAAGGCCTCGCTGAGAGCCACCCCCTCCCCCCCCCACCATCCACCCCATCCAGGGTCCCTCGGACCTGAGCCCAAGTGCAGCCCAAGGCCCTGCCAGCCCACCCCAGGCTCCCCTGAGCGGACAGGTCCTCACCGGCCAGCGCATGCCCCGCCCGCCCTCCTGGGGCAGCCGGTCTGAGCTCCCTGATGCAGCCGACCGCACACCCCCATGTCCAGCCTGCCCAAGTGCATCCAGGCCTGGTGTCCACAGGAAGGGCTCAGAGATGTGGCGTCCACCTGGCAGCCATCCAGACGTCCTGGATATAGCCTGTGCCCTTCCGGCCCAGCCCAGGGGCGGCCGACGGCAGCTTCCTGTCTCCCACCCCAGCGCCTGGCATGTGGAGGGCAGCTCCAGCCCCTCCACAGCCCTGGTGGCCCCTGCACAACCCCCTTTCCTGAGGAGGCCCCTCCTGCCAGCCCCGCCTCCTGGTGCCCGGCCCGGGTTCTTGTCACGGGGCCTCCGACAGTGGTCTAGGTGACTACGAGTACCACAGTGACGCCTCCCACAGCAGCAACAGAGCCCACTGCTCCCCGGGGCCCACCTCTGGCCCCTTTGAGTCTGGGGCTCTGGCCTCTGTGGGAACGGGACCCTCGTGCTCAGGGCCTCCAGGCTGACTGCTTCTAAACGATGAGGCAGTGTCCAGTGTGGCCGGAGGGGCTGTGATGGGACCGGGGAAGGAGGAAACCACAGGCCTGTGAGCAGGGAGAGCCCCCGCCCTCCCCCCAGGACAGAGAGTGCAGAGCCCCCAGGATGGGCTTCACCGGCCCGGCGCAAGGCTCTTCTCTGTCAATAAATGGGCCACACGGGGGTCGGCACCCCCGGGGGACCCAGGCCCCCCCAGTCAGCCCCCATCTCCCAGCCCACCTGCACTCAGCCTCCCAGGGGAACAGCTGCCTCAACTTGTGCCTCCAAGGCAGGCTGAAGGGGCCCTGGCCTCCACCAGGACGGGGTGGGCAGCCACGAGCTGGGCCCTCCCCCGGCCCCGGGGACAGGCCGTATTGTCTGAGCGTCTGTCACTGTGGGTACTGGAGTAGTATCTCCCACAGTGACATGTCCGGTGCTCAAAACCGTCCGTCCTCACTGGCCCACTGTCCCCTGCTAGAGCTGGTCCCGTCCCCTCCCACCGACCTCCCTCCATCCTAGGGGGCTGGTGAGCTCAAGTCAGCTCCCGTCCCAAGCACCAGGCAGTGCGGGCCGACCCGGGATGCAGCAGACTGAGCGCCGGGGTCCCAGGCAAGCACCCGGTGAGGAGCGGACCTGCACAGCACTGACCCTGGCCCTCCGCCCGCCTGTGCTCACGCCGGCCCCGCCTCGCCCCCAGGACGGCAGGACAGAACGGGCTTCTGGCCACACACGGGAGGCCCTCCCTGCAACCTGGGCTCAGGCCTGGGCAGGTGGGCAGGGGGCGGTCGGCCGGCAGGCCCTGTCTGGAGAGCCCTACCCCCAGCACCCCCTGCCAGTGGCCCCCGCCTCACCTCCTCTGCCTGCTCCCTCTGCTCTCCCTCCCCTGCCCCTGGGCTTTCTGTGCCAGGACTTCCTCGAGGACTTGCAGCAGGGACCGCGGTGACCGGCCTCCCAGCAAATGCCAGGCAGCCCTCAGGTGGGACGGCTCAGGCCTGAAGCCCACCGACCGCACCTGAGCTCACTCCCCTGCACTCTGCCTGAGCCCGGGGCGCTTGCCTGTCCCCCAGGTCCCAGCTCCCCTCGCCCAGCCCTGCCTGGTGGAGGAGAGGTGCCTGGGGTGCAGCTAGGGCAGGGGAAGGGGCTGGGGCAGCTGCGGGCAGAGCTGAGGACGCCCCCACCCCCTCCCGCAACCCACACCTGGGGAACAGGCCTGACTGGCGGTTCCGCACCAGCCCCTCTCGTGGTGGAACAGACCCCAGCGGTGCTGCTTTCCGCCCTCTGCCCCCGTCCCCGGGGAGCCCCTCACTGACACAGTGACCAGCCAGCAGGGCTGAGGGCAGACCCCTCACAGACCGGACGCACCCAGTACGCCCAGGGGGCTCCATGGGAAGGAGGGCTGAGCAGGGCAGGGCGGCTCGGGGTGGGCGGGGGCGACCAACCTGTACCTCAGAGCCCACCCACCTGCAAGCTGACCACGGAAGGGGCAGAAGCACCTCGGGGTCCTTGCCCACAGCGCCCAGAGTGCGGACGCCCACACCCCTCGGTTTGAGCCCAGGAGGTTTCTGAGCCCGCCTGTGTCACCGTGGCTACAGTAGCTACTGGATCCACAGTGACACTCTCCAGGCCACAAACCCCGGCCCACAAGCGGGCCCCGGGCGGAGGGGCCTGCCTCCTGGTGCGCTGCTGTGCCTGCCCTCCCGGCCCATGGGCACCCCCACAGCCTCGCCCTGCGTCCTCAGCGGCCAGCGACAGCCCGAGGACAGGCCCCGGTGCAGGAGACCACCGTGGCCTCCCCGCCCTGGGACCCTTGGTGGATTTTGTACAGGCCTGAAGCAGGGTGAGCGTTAGCGGATGGGGCTCACAGTGCCTCAGGCCATTCATAAAAACCTCAGTGCCAGGGCCGCCTGGGAGGCTCAGTAGGTTAAGCCACTGCCTTTGGCTCAGGTGATGATCCCAGTGTCCTGGGATCGAGTCCCGCATCGGGCTCTCTACTCAGCGGGAGCCTGCTTCTCCCTCTGCCTCTGCCTGCTCGTGCGCTTGTGCTTGCGCTCTCTCTCTCTCTGACAAATAAATAAATAAAAATATTTAAAAAAAAAAAAAAAAACCTCAGTGCCGGTCCCCACCACGCAGGAGACTTGGCCCAGCAGCCCAGCCCGCAGTGTGGAGGCCCCGAGGCCAGGAGCAGCCCTGAGTCAGTGCGGCCTACCAGAAGCCGGCGCTGACAGGCTGCCTGGGCCCAGCCCCAAAGTAGTGCTCGGACAGTGGAGCCCTGTGCCCAGCCAGGCCGTGTCTGCGGGCTCCTCAGGTAACCGGACAGCCACGATGCCCTCAGCAGCTCCATTTCACGGTGAGGACAGGAGGCCGGCGCGGTCACTGTGCGGCCGGGCCCTGTCCTCAGCCTCCCTCATCTGCTCTACGGCCCCTGGCCAGAGCAGACCCTCCAGGCCAGCGTCCCTCAGGGACACTTCTGCTCCTGCCGCCCATGCCCTGAGGCAGACCCCCCATGCCATGCATCCTAAGCCAGTGCCGAGCACGGGCCGCCATCCTCTGCCACGGGCCAAGGCTGTCTGGGCACCAGCTCCCTAGGGCAGACTTGCAGGGGCCACGGCTGGACACAGCCTGACTGGGCCTAAGCCCCTCCGCCGCCCCCCAGAATGCGCAGCGGGTGGGCCGTGCACACAGTGCAG
The DNA here is from genome assembly GCF_902655055.1 of Lutra lutra. Lineage (NCBI taxonomy): Eukaryota > Metazoa > Chordata > Mammalia > Carnivora > Mustelidae > Lutra > Lutra lutra. The sequence continues at coordinate 147,051,712 of NC_062284.1, read as the reverse complement.
CTCAGCTGACAGCCAGCAGCCGGGGCAGCACCAGGAAAACTGTCCAAGGAGACCCCCGCCCCTTCTGTCCACCTCCAGCTGAGCCCACGCCCTCCCTGGGCAGACGCCATCCAGGCAACAATCCCCCTGGAGCTCCCGCGCTGCAGCCTGCCGGGTCCTCCAGGGCCGCTGTCCAGCACCGAGGACTCAGCCGCCCCGGGCAGCCAGAGGGCCCAGCCCACGTGGAGCCTGGGGAGCTCTGGGTGCCTCGGATACTCCACCGACGGACCCACCAGCTGGTCACTCTAGAGCCCGTCCCCCACAGGCAGGGGCTGCGGTGGCGCTCACAGGGCTCCTTCCTGGGAGAAGGCCCCATGCGTCGGGGCCCCTCACCTGTCGGCGCTGGTCACAGGGAGAGTGTGGGCCTGAAGGGCAGCGGAGCCTGGGGCCCAGCTGCAGGCCGGCAGGCAGGAAGCAGACACGCTCCAGGGCACAGAGCCCCCCCACCCCCTTCCTGCCCTGGTCCCGCCCCCCCCACGCCCCTCCCTTCCCTGCCCTCCCTGCACTCAGGCCTGCTAGGTTCTCAGGACTCTGCAGGGGTTCCTGGCAATTTCTTTTTGGGTTCGGTTTTTCCTCTTACTCCCAGAACCTCGATCCCGCACTCACCGCCCGCTCGTTCATGGTCTGTCACCCCAGAGAACCTAAGCCAGGCCCTGGGGGTCCCACATTTGCACACATGATGCGTGAGGCTGTGACTAGGAGGGCATGGCTGGGAAGCTGGGTCTCTCTCCTGCCTGCTGGAGTCAGTCAGGGAAGCTACCTGGAGGAGGAGGCGCTTTCGCTGCAGGTGGAGAGGAAAAGCGTGCGGGACCTGGCAATGGGGGCCCAGGACGCCCCCAGGAGGGCAGGGAGCCTGAGGACTCTATGTCTCCCCGAGACCCACACGGGAGCTCGGGGACCAGCCGGAGCCCAAGACAGGAGCCATCGTCCCAGACAGTGGTGGACGGGGCGGAGGTCACGGGGACCCAGACGCACAAGGTCCAGGAACAGAGAAGCTCTCCCTGCCCTGGCACCCCCAGAGGCGCAGGACACAAACAAGCCCGTGGCCCAGGCGGGGGGACAAGCATTGCCTTTTTTCAGTCCCACACAGACGCCCGGGAATCTGACTGGACCGTGGATTCAGACAGAGCCTCCTGGGTCCGGGACGGCCCAGGGGGTCCCAGAGAGCCCCAGGCAGCCCTGCGTGAGGACCTGTCCCTTCTCGGCCATAGCCAGTGGTCAGGAAGGAAGCTGTACCATTCCTCATGCCCCAGAACACAGGAGCTCCGTGAGCTCCCTCCCCCAACAACGACCACCTGAGCCAGCCCTTGCCACGACCCCCACCCCACGCAGACGGTCACCCCACCCCACCCCCGGCCTGCCACCCTGGGGAGGCTGCTGCTCTCCCCTACGCTATCACCAGAACAGGTCTGAGGACCTTCCGCCCAGCTCACTGGGATGACACCCATGACCCCATGACCCAAGACCGGCCCAACCCTCCACAGCCAGGCCTGGCCACCCAGGACTCATGACCCCATGCCCCCTGGTGCCACACGCTGAAGCGGGCTGTGGGCTGCCCTGCAGAGCTCCGCCAGGCCCTCACCCCTCTGTGGGGCTGTCCCAGTGCCCAGCCCAAATCCATTCTCCCCTCATCTTCCAGCTCAGAGTCGCCTGCAACCTGGTGGCCACAGCACCCACGTCTGGTCAGTGAGATATACTTGCGGGTAGAGCACTTCCAGAGTTCGGTTTGCTGTTTGCCGTCTGCCCATCCTGGGATGTAGGTGCAGTGCCCCGAGATGAGCAGCCCCTTTGCGCACCTACTAAATGCAGCGAAACCAGAGAGGGAGCTTTAGTCCCCAGTGGCATTCAGCGATTCCTCCGTTCTCACGTGCAGGCGATAACCTCCGTGTGGCTAAGCTGCTGCAGTGGGGTTTCCGTTAGACCCGTCCTGACTGTCCCCACGGAGGACATCCCAGCCACCATCTGCACTGGGCTCATGCTGTGGGTCCCCTCTGCTGTCCCCCGTCTCCGCACCTGCTCCCACAGCTCATTTGACCAGCATGAGAGAAAAGGATGCCCCATCGTCCAGGCATCCACCAACCTGCTTACATGTGGGGTGGGAGTGGGGGGCCCTAGGGAGGCCATCCTTAAAGATGGCCAACAGGACACAGCCACGCGGGACCACACCAAACACTGCGAGGGGCCGCCCACCCACCCTGTGCTTTCCCTCACGCAAAAGAAGAATAGAGGCCGTGTGGGATGATTCTCTTTTCCGTTACAGGAGTGTTGTTACTCAATCAAGTCAGAAAGGCTGCAAGCCGGGTCATTAACGGGGGCCTACGGAGGTGGCCTGTGCGGAAGCACAGAGTGGTATCTACGATGTGTCCTCTGTCCCCCGACCACGCTTCCTTGCACCTGGTGACCCGAGCTGCCCAGACCTTCGCTCGCACTTTGCTGTATTAGTGCTCGATGTTAAGATGCATCCGTGCCACGGCAAAGGAAACAGTCAACAAAGCAAAGAGGCCACCCACGGAATGGGAGAAGATATTTGCAAATGACAGTACAGACAAAAGATTGATATCCAGGATCTATAAAGAACTCCTCAAACTCAACACACACAAAACAGACAATCATATCAAAAAATGGGCAGAAGATATGAACAGACACTTCTCCAATGAAGACATACAAATGGCTATCAGACACATGAAAAAATGTTCATCATCACTAGCCATCAGGGAGATTCAAATCAAAACCACATTGAGATACCACCTTACACCAGTTAGAATGGCCAAAATTAGCAAGACAGGAAACAACGTGTGTTGGAGGGGATGTGGAGAAAGGGGAACCCTCTTACACTGTTGGTGGGAATGCACGTTGGTGCAGCCTCTTTGAAGAACAGTGTGGAGATTCCTCAAGAAATTAAAAATAGAGCTTCCCTATGACCCTGCCATTGCACTACTGGGTATTTACCCCAAAGATACAGATGTAGTGAAAAGAAGGGCCATCTGTACCCCAATGTTTATAGCAGCAATGGCCACGGTCACCAAACTGTGGAAAGAACCAAGATGCCCTTCAACGGACGAATGGATAAGGAAGATGTGGTCCATATACACTATGGAGTATGATGCCTCCATCAGAAAGGATGAATACCCAACTTTTGTAGCAACATGGACGGGACTGGAAGAGATTATGCTGAGTGAATTAAGTCAAGCAGAGAGAGTCAATTATCATATGGTTTCACTGATTTGTGGAGCATAACAAATAGCATGGAGGACAAGGGGAGATGGAGAGGAGAAGGGAGTTGGGAGAAATTGGAAGGGGAGGTGAACCATGAGAGACTTGGACTGTGAAAAACAATCTGCGGGTATTGAAGGGGCGGGGGGGGGGAGGTTGGGGGAACCAGGTGGTGGGTATTGGAGAGGGCACGGACTGCATGGAGCACTGGGTGCGGTGCAAAAACGATGAATACTGTTACGCTGAAAAATAAAAAAATTAAAAAAAAAAAAAAAACTTCCTCGAGCTCATGTCATGATACTGGAGTCCCAGGATCAAGTTCTCTATTGGGCTCCCTGCTCAGTGGGGAGTCTGCTTCTCGCTCTTACCCTCTACCCTCTCATACTCTCTTTCTTTCGCATTCTCTCTCTCAAATAAATAAATAAAATCTTTAAAAAAAAAAAATGCATCCGTGCCGGGCTTCGTAAGAGGACAAGGTCTGTACAGTCGGGTCCATTAGACATGACCTGTGGGGCTGGAAATAGCGAGAATCGACATCTGTGCGGGCTGCATCTGCATGTCCTCCCGGCCCAGGACCAGGCGCCTGCGGACGAGCTCCGCCTGCGATCTGTGTGAGCCTGCAGCCCGGGCGCCCGCAGCCCGCGGGGAAGCCAGCCCAGGCACCCTCACCAACCGCAGCAGGAGCATGGAGACGGAGGCCCCTGGGGCCCTGCTCACCCGCACCGCAGGTCCCTGGCACTTTAGGACCCGCCTCCGGCTCCCCAGACGCGCCCCTGTGTGCAAGGCAGGGCCTGTGAGCGCCCCATCCGGGCTCCAGCACCCGCAACGTACCCGTCACGTTGGAACTGTCCCACGCACACCGGCCCTCCAAGCCCTCCGCAGGACCCCCACCCCGGCGCACCTGCTGGAAACCCTCCCAGAGCACCCTCCGTCTTCAGACAAAACCCCACAGCCCCTCCGCTGGCCCTGACTGGCCCCTGATGGGGCTCGATCCCCCCACCCGTGAGGTCCTCCCTGGGGCCACGTCAGCGGGCAGGTCGTCCCCTCGGAAGCCTCGGCGGCTGCACCTCCCTCAACCCGGGGACCGCGGATGCCAGTCCTGCTCCTCCCACTCGCTCCTCCCGGGCCTGGGGGTGGGGGCAGGAAGGGCCGCCCCTCCCCGAGGTCCCACCACCTGCCTGTCGCAGGGAGAGGTGGCCAGGAACCCGAAACCAACCGCGGGGCGCGGGTCCGGGCAGTATCTGGAACTTCCTTAAGCGTCTCCAGAAAACAGCAGCGCAGACCCGGCGGCCGGTAACGATCCTCGGTGCGGAGGTGGAGGGGCTCGAGGCCGCGGGGCACACGGGCGGCCTGCTCTCCGCCGGCCCGCGGTCCGCTGGCAGCTGCTTCAGAGGCCCTGGGCGACCGAACATCAGAGACTTGCTGCCGCTCTGCAAGCAGCTGCCCGTCCCGCAGGAGGTGCGGAGCCGCCAGGACAGCGCCCAGGGCCAGGCCGCGGGGGAGGTGGCAAACCGTCGGCCTCTAGGTGACAGAGCCACAGAGCCATGTCGGCACTTCAGGACGTTGGCCTGGGAGGCGCTCAGGTGCTGCAGCGCCACAGAGTCCGGCGGGGACGGCCCGGTCTCAGGATCCCCGGGGCCACGGAGAGGACGGGGCGCCGGAGGGCGGCGAGGCTCCCAGGCACCCGAGAGGGAACCCCGTCCACACCAGGAGCCCTGCAGGGCCTTCAGCTCAGCGTTGCCATCAACCCCAATGGGCGGCCCCATCCGGCCACCGCACCAGAGTGGGAGCCCAGTGCGCAGTGGACTCCAGCGCCGCCCCACCCGCTGGGGTTGAGGGACACAGGGGCGCAGCACGGGTCTGCAGGGTGTGGCGCACAGGGAGGTGGTGGCTGCTTTTCCCCCAGGGTTTACTGAAGGAGAGGCCGCCGTCCTGCAGCTCCGGGCTGGAGACCACGATGTGGCCATTTTTACTCACATCCTCTAAAGAGGCTCAAGTGCCTTCAGGGAACAAAAGCCACAGAGAAAAACTGGAAGCAGCTCACACCGACCCGACCCTGGCAAGGGGTGGTGCAACTCTGCTGACACAGAGACCCCTGGTGCAGGTGCAGCAGGCCCCTCCCCCAGAAGACCCGCGGGAAGGACAGGGAACCACGCATACGGAGCACTCAGCACTGCACAGCTCCAGCTCTGGGGAAAATACTAAATAGATTTTGAGGTTGTTCCTCGCAATTCACTGATATTTCAGGTTAAAATTTTTTCTTTTTCCTTTTTTTCCTTTTCAACAACTTTCTTATTTTATCAATTCTTTATTTTTAAGCCTTTTTTTAACTTTCATTTTTACATTTATATTTTCTACCTACATTCTTCATTTTTTGCTTCCTTTCACTGTATTCAATTTTATTTTTCTATATATATAAAAGTTTTGCTTCCTTTACAATTTTGGGATTTAGTGTCTTCTAACACAGAGACCAAAATGCACCCAGGACCAAGTGGATCACCTTGTTTTGTCTGCCTGTGAGATTATATTCTTTATTCCCTTTTTTTTTTCTTATATTTTTGGTTTCAGACTCTTGAGACTTATCTACTGTGTATTTCACTGGGGTTGTTGTTAATCTTGTTTATTTTGTTCTCCCATTCATCTATTCTTCTCTGAACAGAATGACTAGGAGGAGAAATTAACAACAAAAGAAAACCAGAGGTAACGTTCTCTGATATAGATTTAATCAATATGGATATAAGTAAAATGTTAGAACTAGAATTCAGAAAAGAGATTATAGAGTTACTAGGTGGGCTTGAAAAAAGTATAAAAGACAATGGAGAATCCTTCAGTGCAGAAATAAAAAAACTAAAATCTAATAGGCTTAAGTTAAAAATGATTTAAGGGAGACATAGTCTAAAATAGATGCTCTAACAGCTAGGGTAAATGAGGCAGAAGAGTCAGTGACATAGAAGACAAAATGTTGGAAAGGATGGAAGTTGAGGAAAGAGAAAAACAGCTAATAGATCATGAGGGGAGGCTTTGAGAAATCAGTGATATCATAAAACAAAACAATATTAAAATCACTGGAGTCACAAAGGAAGAGGAAAGCGAGAGAGGGACAGAAAGTATTTTTTAGCAAATCACAGCTGAGAACTTCCCTAATCTGGGGAAGGAAACAGGCATGCATGTCCAGGAGGCACAGAGAACCCCCCTCAAGATCCATAAAGATAGATCAACACCCAGACATATAAAAGGGAAGCTTGCAAATCTCAGAGATAAAGAGACAATCTTGAAAGCACCTCAAGACAAGAACTCCTTAACCTACAGATATAGGAACATTAGACTGACATCAGACTTGTCCACAGAGACCCGGCAGGTCAGAAAGGGCTGGCATGAGCTATTCAGGGCTAAATGAGAAAAATATGCAGCCAAGAATCCTTTATCTAGAAAGACTGTCATTCAGAATAGAAGGAGAGATAAAGAGCTTTCAGGACAAACAGAAACTAAAAGCATTTCTGATCACTAAACCACCCCTACAAGAAATATTAAAGGGGATACCTTAAGTGAAGAGACCCCAGAAGTAACATAGACCAGAAAGGAACAGAGACAATCTACAGAAACAGAAACTTTACAGGTAATTCAATGGCACTAAATTCATGTCCTTCAATAGTTATTCTGAATGTAAATGGGCTAAATGCTTCAATCAAAAGACATAGGGTATGATTGGATAAAAAAGCAAGACACATTGATATGCTGTCTGCAAGAGACTCACTTTAGGCCTAAAGACACCTCCAGACTGAAAGTGATGGGGTGGGGAACAATGCATTTATCACGGTAATGGACATCAAAAGAAGGCTTGTGATAGCAATCCTTCTGTCCCATAACTTAGGCTTTAAACCAAAGGGATGTAGAGGGATAATATATAATACTTAAAGGGTCTATCCAACATAAGATCTAACAATCATAAATATTTATGCTCCCAATTTGTAACCAGTCAATTATATGAAGCAATTAATAACAAAATTAAAGAAACACATTGATAATAATACAGTAATACTAGGGGACTTCACCATCCTACTTACTGCAATGGACAGATCATCTAAGCATATGATCAACAAGGAAACAAGGGCTTTGAATGACACACTGGACCCAATGGACATCACAGACACACTCAGAGCATTTCATCCTAAAGCAACAGAATACGTATTTTTTCCAGTGCACATGGAACATTCTCCAGAAGAGATCACATACTGGGTCACAGATCAGGTCTCAACCAGTACCAAAAATGTGGGATTCTTTCCTGTATACTTTCAGACCACAGTTCTTTGAAACTTGAACTCAGTCACAGGAGTAAATTTGGAAAGAACTCAAATACCTGAAGGTTAAAGAGAATCCTACTGAAGAATGAGTCAACCAGGAAATTGAAGATGTAGTGAAAAGAAGAGGCACATGCATCCCATTGTTCATAGCAGCAACATCCACAATCGCCAAACTGTGGGAAGAGCCAAGATGCCCTTCAACAAATGAATGGATAAAGAAGATGTGGTCCATATATACAATCAACCATCAGAAAGAATGAGTACCCAGCTTTTGCATCAACATGGACAGGACTGTATTATGCCTCCATCAGAAAGGATGAATACCCAACTTTTGTAGCAACATGGACAGGACTGGAAGAGATTATGCTGAGTGAAATAAGTCAAGCAGAGAGAGTCAATTATCATATGGTTTCACTTACTTGTGGAGCATAACAAATAGCATGGAGGACAAGGGGAGATGGAAAGGAGAAGGGAGTTGAGGGAAATTGGAATGGGAGGTGAACCATGAGAGACTATGGACCCTGAAAAATAACCTGAGGGTTTTGAAGGGGCGGGGGGGGGAGGTTGGGAGAACAAGGTGGTGGGTATTGGAAAGGGCACGTATTGCATGGAGCACTGGGTGTGGTGCAAAGACAATGAATACTGTTACGCTGAAAACAAATTTTAAAAAAAACATGGACAGGACTGGAGGAGATTAGGCTAAGTGAAGAAGTAAGTCAAGCAAAGAAAGATAATTATCATATGGTTTCACTCATACATGGAACATAAGGAAGGAAGGGAAGGAACATTAGGGGAAGGAAGAGAAAACTGAAGGGGGGAGAATCAGAGGGGGAGACAAACCATAAGAGACTATGGACTCCAGGAAACAATCTGAGGGTTTTATAGGAGAGTGGGTTGAGGGGATGAGTTGGCCTGGTGATAGGTATTAAGGATGGTACGTATCACATGGAGCACTGGTTGTTATATGCAAACAATGAATCATGGAACACTACATCAAAAACTAATGATGTACTCTATGGAGACTAATATAACATAATAAAAAAATGGATATCTAAAAAAAAGAAAATTGAAAGTACAAAAAGATACACAATAAAAATGGAAAGTCTCAAAAAAAGAGAAGAATTTTAAAAATCCATGGAAACAAATGAAAATGAAAACAAAGCTGTTCTAAACCTTTAGGATGCAGCAAATGCAGTCCTAAGAGGAAGTATATAGCAATACAAGCCTTTCTCAAGAAACAAGAAAAGTCTCAAGTACACAACATAACCCTCCACCTAAAGGACCTGGAGAAAGAACAACAAAGAAAGCCTAAGCCAGGCAGAAGAGACTTAATAAAGATTAGAGGAGAAATCAATAAAATAGAAATTTTTAAAAATACATAGAACAGATCAACAAAAATTGGAGATGATTCTTAGAAGGAATTAATAAGTTTGATAAACCCCTAGCCAGACCTACCAAAAAAGAGAAAGGATCCAAATAAATAAAATCATGAATTAAAGAGGAAAAATCACAACCAACACCAAGGAAATACAATTATAAGAGAATATTTGGGGTAACTGTATGCCAGCAAATTTGACAATCTGGAAGAAATGGATGCATTCCTAACAATGTATAAATTACCAAAACTGAAACATAAATAAATAGAAAATCTGAACAGACCCACAACCAGCAAAGAATTTGAAAAAGTAATAAAAAATCTCCCAAAAATGGGAGGTCCAGAACAGGATGGCCTCCCAGCAGAATTCCACCAAACGTTTAAAGAAGAATTAATACCTGGTCTTCTAAAAGAAAAAAAAAAAAAAAAGAAAACTTCCAAACTCATTCTTGGAGGCCAGCATTACCTTGATCCCAAAACCAGACAAAGACCCCACCAAAAAGGAAAATTACAGATCAATATCCCTGATGAACACAGATACCAAACTTCTCAGTACAGTGGGGTGGCTGCATGGCTCAGTCAGTTGAATGTCTTACTCTAGATTCCGGCTCAAGTCATGGACTCAGGGTTGTGGGAGTGAGCCCTGCGTTCAGCTCTGCACTCAGTGGGGCGTCTGCTTGTGGATTCTCTCTCTTCCTCTCCCTCTTCCCCTCCCCCATTCATGTGCACACTCTTTCTGTGTCTAAAATAAATAAATAAAATCTTTCAAAAAATTCTCAATAAAATGCAGCAATTGAATTCAACAGTACATTGGAAGAATTATTCACCCCCTTCAAGTGAGACTCATTTCTGGGCTGCAGGCGTGGTTCAATATTCATAAATCAAACAATGTGATACAGCACATTAATAAAACAAAGAACAAGAGGATCCTCTCAACACATGCAGATAAAGCATTTGGCAAAATGCAGCACCTTTCTTGATTAAAAAAAAAAAAGCCCTCCACAAAGTAGGGATAAATGGAACATACCTCAACATCACTAAGGCCACATACGAAAGACTCCCAGCTAATATCTTTCCTCAATGGCAAAAAACAGAGACTTTCCCCTACTGTCAGTAGCAAAACAAAGATGGCTGCTCTCACCAATACTATTTAACATAGAACTGGAAGCCTCAGAATCAGACAACAAAAAGAAATGAAAGGCATCCAAATAGACCAAAAAAAAAAAAAAGGCAAATTTTCACTGTTTGTAGATGGCATGATACTCTACACAGAAAACCTGAAAGAGGGTGCCTGGGTGGCTCAGTGGGTTAAGCCTCTGCCTTCGGCTCAGGTCATGGTCTCAGGATCCTGGGATCGAGTCCTGGGTCAGGCTCCCTGCTCAGTGGGGAGGCCCCCCATGCCTGCCTCACTGTCTACTTGTGATCTCTCGCTCTCCATCAAATAAATAAAGAAAACCTTAAAAAAAAGAAAGAAAGAAAGAAAGAAAGAAAGAAAGATGAAAGACTCCATCAAAAAAATTGCTAGAACTCAAAAAAAAATTGCTAGAACTCATACAGAAATTCAGTAAATTTGCAAGACATAAAATCAATGTGCAGAAATCTGTTGCATTTCTATACACCGATCTGGAAGCAATAGAAAAAGGAATCAAGGAATCAATCCCATTTGCAATTGCACCAAAAGCAATAGGATACCTAGAAATAAACTTAACCAATGAGGTAAAAGATCTATACTGTAAAAACCATAAAACACTTATGAGAGAAATTGAAGAGGACAGAAAGAAGTGGAAAAACATTCCATGCTCATGGATCAGAAGAACATTGTGAAAGTATCTACACTACCCAGAGCCACCTACACATGTAATGCAATCCCTATCAAAATACCACCATCATTTTTCGCAGAGCTAGAGTCAACAATCCTAAAATTTGTATGGAATCAGAAAAGACCCTGAATAGCCAGAGGAATGTGGAAAAAGAAGACCAAAGCTAGTAGCATCACAATTGCAGACTTTAAGCTCTATTACAAAGCCGTAATCATCAGGACGGTATAGTACTGGCACAAAAACAGACACATAGATCAGTGGAACAGAAGAGAGAGCCCAGAAATGGACCCTCAACTCTACAGTCAGCTAATCTTCAACAAAGCAGGAAAGAAGACAGTCTCTTCAGTAAATGGTGCTGGGAAAATTGGACAGCCACGTACAGTGGAATAAAACCGGACCATTCTCTTATGCTGTACACCAAGATAAATTCAAAATGGATGAAAGACCTCAATGTGAGGCTGCACTCCTTCGAAATCCTAGAGGAGAACCCAGGCAGCAACCTGTTCGACATGGGCCACGGCAACTTCTTATGAGACCCATGTGCAAAGACAAGGAAAACAAAAGCAAAACTGAAGTATCGGGCCTTCATCAAGATAAAAAATCTTTTGCACAGCAAAAGTCAACCAAAGTACAAGTCATACTGTGGAATGGGAGAAGATACTTGCAAACAACGTATCTATAAAGAACTTGTCAAACTCAGCACACAAAAACCGAATAATCCAATTTAAAAATGGGCAGTAGACAAAAGCAGCCATTTCTCCAAGGACATACAAATGGCTAATGGACACATGAGGAGATGCTCCACATCACTCACCATCAGGAAAATGCAAATCAAAGCCGCAATGGGATACCACCTCAGAAGGATCAGAATGGATAAAACGAATAACACAAGAAACAACCAGAGTTAGAGGGGATGCGGAGAAAGGGGAGCCTCCTGCACTGCTGGTGGGAATGCAAGCTGGTGCAGCCACTCTGGAAAACAGTATGGAAGTTCCTCAAAAAGTTGAAAATAGAGCCACCCTACGACCTACCAATCGCACTACTAGGTACTCACACAAAGGATATCAGAACGCTAATTCAAAGGGATACATGCGCCCCAATAATTACAGCGTACTACAGCCAAATTCTGGAAACAGCCCAAGTGACCACGGATGGATGAATAGAAAAAGATGAGTCATGTGTATGCAATGGAATATTATTCATTTAAAAAAAAAGGATGAGGGCGCCTGGGTGGCTCAGTGGGTTAAGCCGCTGCCTTCGGCTCAGGTCATGATCTCAGGGTCCTGGGATCGAGTCCCGCATCGGGCTCTCTGCTCAGCAGGGAGCCTGCTTCCCTCTCTCTCTCTCTCTGCCTGCCTCTCCGTCTACTTGTGATCTCTCTCTGTCAAATAAATAAATAAAATCTTAAAAAAAATAAAAAAAAAAAGGATGAAATCTTGCCATTTGCAATAACATGGACGGAGCTACAGAGAATAATTCTCAGTGAAACCAGTCAGGCAGAGAAAGACATACACCATTTGATTTCACTCATGTGCGGAATTGAAAAACAAAACAGAGAGCCAAGGGTGAAGGAGAAAGAGAGACGAACCCGGAAACAGACTGTCAACCACAGAGAACCCACTGATGGTTACGAGAAGAGAAGCGAGTGGGGGATGGTGGATAGGAATCAAGGAGTGCACTCGTCCTGATGAAATAAAATAAGAAAATAAAATAAAATAATTATTTCTTTAAAATTTTTTAAAGATTTCAGCCTCCATGTCATGGTGGATGACCCATTGCCTCTTCCTCACACGTGCTCCCTTATTTATTTATTTATTTATAGCATAACAGTATTCATTGTTTATGCAGCACACCCAGTGCTCCATGCAATCCGTACCCTCTCCAATACCCACCACCAGGCTCACCCAACCCCTAACCCCCGCCCCTCCAAAACCCTCAGATTGTTTCTCAGTCCACAGTCTCTCATGGTTCACCTCCCCTTCCAATTTCCCTCAACTCCCTTCTCCTCTCTAACTCCCCATGTCCTCCACGTTATTCCTTATGCTCCACAATTAAGTGAAACCATATGATAACTGACTCTCTCTGCTTGACTTAATTCACTCAGCATAATCTCTTCCAGTCCCGTCCATGTTGCTACAAAAGTTGGGGATTCATCCTTTCTGGTGGAGGCATAATACTCCATAGTATATATGGACCACATCTTCCTTATCCATTCGTTCATTGAAGGGCATCTTGGTTCTTTCCACAGTTTGGCGACCGTGGCCATTGCTGCTATGAACATTGGGGTACAGATGGCCCTTCTTTTCTCACTCCATCTGTATCTTGGGGTAAATACCCAGTAGTGCAATGGCAGGGTCCTAGGGAAGCTCTATTTTTAAAGATAGAGCTTCCCACACATGCTCCTTGTCATAAACGCCTCCTGGGCACCACTACCTCTTAATCCTGCAAGGATGCTCACAAGCAAGACGCTGTGTCCCTGCAGATGAGGGACCTGGAGCTGAGAGCATTCAAAAGACTCTTCCAAGGAAAACCACGGTAAACGCGGAGCCCGACTCAGCTGCAGCTCTGCACGCACAGAAGGCCCTGCTCCTTCCTGGTGTGCCCGCTGCAGGGCCCCGGGAGCTGGCTCTCCGCAGACACAGAGCCACCAGCAGAAAAGCAACTCACCAAACATGAACTGATGGGTGGGTCAGTGGCCACAGTGGTGGCACATCATTGCCTTCACATTCCAAAAGTTGAGGGAGTCCTGTTTCCCTGTTCGTCCATCTGGCCACGTTGTCCACAGAACGTCCAGTTTCTCTGACACAGCTGGGGTGCCCACGCCTGACCATGGCCATTGCAGCCTCCCAAGAATTCCAAAGCCACTTTGCTCTTCCCCTCCCGCTGCTGCCAGCTGGGAACCTGTGCTGACAGGAGCGTGTGGGGACAAGGAGGAAGGGTAAGAGCCTCCCACTGGAAGTCAGGAGAAAACCTCCAATGCTTTCTCCAGAGGGCGTGTGGCTGGCGATGCCCACAGGAGCACACCAACAGTGATGAGGGGCCTGGCAAGGGTGACCCTGGGCTGTGGACACCTTTTGGGTACTGCTGGCTGAGTACCGAGCTTGACTCGACTTACTCCAGCCTTAAGGTAAATAAGGGGTGAAGGGGGAGTCTCGTGATCTCTGAGACTTTGCAAACGCCCAGGTCATCGCAGGGACTGACCCGAAGGCACGGGCATGTCCCACTCTTGCGGGCGGGCGGTGCTGCCCTGAGGACCGGAGCCCTGGAGCTCCTGCGTCCATCATGCAAGACCCAGTGTGGCCACCACCCGTTCCCCGCAGCAGCTCTCCGAAGCGGCTGTCCCGAGTTTGTCAGTAGCAGGAGCGGAGAGCGGGCCCCGGAGAGCCCTGAGCAGCCCCACGGCCCGCCGCCGGTGTCGCAGCCGGCACGACAAATCGACCAGGGTCGAGAGGGTAAGAGGATGTTGAAAAGAAATTAAGAGACAAAGAGATGGGGGCAGGAGGAGCACCAAGGAGGATGTCCAGTAGTGCCAATTTTATTCAAGGCTGTGAGGCATTATATAGCTAACAGAAACAATCATAAGAAAGTATCTATTTTTTGATTACTAAAGAGTTTGCAACATGCACAGAAAATCCTTCAAGCTTTCCCATTATCTATTTCCCAAGCACCAAAAGCAGACCCTCTAGCGCCAGATGTACTGACTTCAAGGCCACTCAAGACATAGTTTATGCAAGCACAGCACAGTCTTGCAATGGTGTAGTCTATAGCCCGTGCAAGGACAGCAAGGACCAGCCAAGAATTTCTGACCACGGCCAAATCGTCTCTATCTATCGAACGTGGGAAGTCACATAGGAGAGCGCGCAACACATAGCCCAGACCCTTTCTCAGCGCTACTCGACTTTCTCGACCTAAGCCTTTTGTTCGGCTCTTCAGCCTTGAAAGGAGGCCCAAGTCAGGGCCTGGTTTGGTTCTCGTCTCAAGCCTTACCGTGGCCTCCCACACGCCGGCCTAGTTACCCTCACACCTGGCGGGGAGCTGCCGCAGCCGCACAGTCACCATCACCGCCGCCGCGAGCAGCGAGGCCGGGACCGCAGCCGCCCCGCCGCCCCCACCCTGCGCGCTGCGGACACCGAGCCCCGCACCACCGCAGCGGCGCAGGGAGCGGCCCGGGCGGCCCCACGTCGGCGGCGCCTGCAGGCGGGGACAAGATCATCTCAAGGAAGGTTTGGGAGCAGTAAAATGGTTCAGTGTAAGAAACGGGCTTTGTCCACAGGAAGGACACGAAGGAAGACGCAGCTGCCCTCGGGGAGAGGAACCGCAGGAAGCGCGCCTGCGGAGACAACGGACCGGATGTCGTTGAAGGAGAAAAGGCGTGGGTGGGCCAACGGGGCAGGTCTGGTGCAGTCCAGGGCAAGGCTCCGGGGCCGTTGCACGGTCTCCGGGCCGCAGGGCCCTCCACGCAGTCACCAGCGGAATGACCGGGGCAGGGAGCGAGCGGGAAGGATGAGGGGTCGGAAAGCGCTCCCGGAGCCAGGCCCGAGGGCGCCGGCCAGACCGCAGGCCACGGCTCCCGCATGGCTCCTGCAGAGACCCTGTGGGTGTGAGCGCAGTGGACCAACCCTCCCGGCAGGGAGAAGCGATGGGAGAAGGGACGGGAGAAGGGACGGGAGGTGCAGACGACCGGGGTGCGCGAGAACAGGATAGACCAGGGACACAGAACGTGTGTCGGGGTGAACGACCGCGATTCCGCACGGGTCCTCCGCGCCAAAGACAACCTGGACAGGATGGCCAGAGGAGGTGAAGGAGAATCAAGGACACGAGACCAGGGTCAGCCGCCACCACCACAACCTGTTACCGTCGCAGACGCCCAGAAAACCCCAAACGGCAACACCGCAAAGAGACAAACACAGCGGGTCCGGCTGCTGAGAATCTGTGCGCGCCGGAGGCTGAGCAGCGCGGGGCTGTCCGCCTCCCCAAGCGCTGGGATTAGTCACCCAACACGGAGATGCAGCCGGCATTCCAGCGACGAGACACGAACAGAAGGTTGGAGCTGGAGACCTAAGTGCTTGCTTTCCGCCCAGTGACCGGATGAACAGAGCTGTCTGCGGTATCGGTGCAGCATGGCCTGTTCCTGTTTTCCCCTCATGACATCTCTTGTTGGAAAGGACAAACGTACTTTATAAGGAAGGGGAAAAAAATAGCCTGGTTTATCTCAAGACACCATTGAAAGTTTTAAATTGTTTCATATTTGGTCAAGTTGTGATTTTAAAGAACCAAATCTTTTTTATTATAATTTATTTTTTAATTACTTTTCACTGTACCAGAATTCATTGTTTATGCACCATACCCAGTGCTCCATGCAATCGTGCCCTCTCCAATACCCACCACCTGGCTCACCCAACCTCCTACCGCCCGCCCCTCCAAAACCATCAGTTTATTTCTCAGAGTCCACAGTCTCTCTCATGGCTCATCTCCCACTCCGATTTCCCCCAACTCCCTTCTCTCCTTCTCCCCATGTCCTCCATGCTATTCCTTATGCTCCACAAATCAGTGAAACCATATGATAACTGACTCTCTCTGCTTGACTCATTTCACTCAGCATCATCTCTTCCAGTCCCGTCCATGTTGCTACAAAAGTTGGGTATTCATCCTTTCTGATGGAGGCATCATACTCCATAGTGTATATGGACCACATCTTCCGTATCCATTCATCCGTTGAAGGGCATCTTGGTTCTTTCCACAGTTTGGCGACCGTGGCCATTGCTGCTATAAACTTTGGGGTACAGATGGCCCTTCTGTTTACTACATCTGTATCTTTGGGGTAAATACCCAGTAGTGCAATGGCAGGGTCCTAGGGAAGCTCTATTTTTCAATCTTGAGGAATCTCCACACTGTTCTCCAAAGTGGCTGCACCAACGTGCATTCCCACCAACAGTGTAAGAGGGTTCCCCTTTCTCCACATCCCCTCCAACACACGTTGTTTCCTGTCTTGCTAATTTTGGCCATTCTAACTGGTGTAAGGTGATATCTCAATGTGGTTTTAATTTGAATCTCCCTCATGGCTAGTGATGATGAACATTTTTTCATGTGTCTGATAGCCATTTGTATGTCTTCATTGGAGAAGTGTCTGGTACGCTCTTCTGCCCATTTTTTGGTGTGATCATCTGTTTTGTGTGTGAGCTTCAGAAGTTCTTTATAGATCCTGGATATCAACCTTTTGTCTGTACTGTCATTTGCGAATATCTTCTCCCATTCTGTGGGTTGCCTCTTTGCTTTGATGACTGTCCCCTTTGCTGTGCAGAAAATTTTGATCTTGATGAAGTCCCAAAAATTCATTTTAGTTTTTGTTTCCTTTGCCTTTGGAGACATATCTTGAAAGAAGTTGCTGTGGCTGATATCAAAGAGGTTACTGTCTCTGTTCTCCTCTAGGATTCTGATGGATTCCTGTCTCACGTTGAGGTCTTTTATCCATTTTGAGTTTATCTTTGTGTACGGTGGAAGAGAATGGTCGAGTTTCATTCTTCTACATATAGCTGTCCAGTTTTCCCAGCACATTTATTGAAAAGACTGTCTTTTTTCCACTGTATATTTTTTCCTGTTTTGTCGAAGATTATTTGACCATAGAGTTGAGGGTCCATATCTTGGCTCTCTACTCTGTTCCACTGATCTATGTGTCTGTTTTATGCCAGTACCATGCTGTCTTGGTGATCACAGCTTTGTAGTAAACCTTGAAATCAGGCAATGTGATGCTGCCAGTTTTATTTTTCTTTTTCATTATTTCCTTAGCAATTTGGGGTCTCTTCTGATTCCACACAAATTTTAAGATTGTTTGCTCCAGCTCTTTGAAAAATGCTGGTGGAATTTTGATTGGAATGGCATTAAAAGTATAGATTCCTCTAGGCAGTAGAGACATTTTAACAATGTTTATTCTTCCGATCCAAGAGCATGGAATGGTCTTCCATCTTTTTGTGTCTTCTTCGATTTCTTTCATGAGTGTTCTGTAGTTCCTCGAGTACAGATCCTTTACCTCTTTGGTTAGGTTTATTCCCAGATATCTTGTGATTCTTGGTGCTATAGTAAATAGAATCGATTCTCTAATTTCCCTTTCTGTATTTTCATTGTTAGTGTATAAGAAAGCCACTGATTTCTGTACATTGACTTTGTATCCTGCCACGTTACTGAATTGCTGTATGAGTTCTAGTAGTTTGGGGGTGGAGTCTTTCAGTTTTCGATATAAAGAATCATGTCATCTGTGAAGAGAGAGAGTTTGACTTCTTCATTGCCAATTTGGATACCTTTTATTTCTCTTGGTTGTCTGATTGCTGTTGCTAGGACTTCTAATACTATGTGGAACAAGAGTGGTGAGAGTGGGCATCCTTGTCGTGTTCCTGATCTCAACGGGAAGACTGCAAGCTTTTCCCCATTGAGGATGATATTTGCTGTGGGTCTTTCATAGATAGATTTTATGAAGTTCAGGAATGTTCCCCCTATCCCTATACTTTGAAGCGTTTATCAGGAATCGATGCTGCATCTTGTCAAATGCTTTTTCTGCATCAATTGAGAGGACCATGTGGCTCTTCTCTTTTCTCTTATTGATTTGTTTTATCACATTGATTTGTGAATGTTGAACCATCCTTGGAACCCAGGAATGAATCCCACCTGGTCATGGTGGATAATCTTCTTAATGTGCTGTTGGATCCTGTTTGCTAGGACCTTGTTGAGAATCTTAGCTTCCATATTCATCAGGGATTTTGGTCTGAAATTCTCCTTTTTGGTAGGGTCTTTGCCTGGTTTGGGGATCAGAGTAATGCTGGCTTCATAGAAAGAGTCTGGAAGTTTTCCTTCTGCTTCAATTTTTTGAAACAGCTTCAGGAGAATAGGTGTTATTTCTTCTTTGAAAGTTTGGTAGAATTCCCCAGGGAATCCGTCAGGTCCTGAGCTCTTGTTTTTGGGGAGGTTTTTGATCACTGCTTCAATCTCGTTACTAGGTATCAGTCTATTCAGGTTGTCCATTTCTTCCTGGTTCAATTTTGGGAGTTTAAAGTTTTCCAGGAATGCATCCATTTCATCTAGGTTGCTTAGCTTATTGGCATATAACTGTTGATAATAACTACTGATGATTGTTTCTACTTCTATGGTGTTAGTTGTGATCTCTCCCTTTTCATTCATAATTTTATTAATTTGAGCTTTTTCTCTTTTCTTTTGGTTTAGTGTGGCCAATGGTTTATCAATCTTATTGATTCCTTCAAAAAACCAGCTTCTAGTTTCATTGATACATTCTACAGTATCTCTAGTTTCTACCTCATTGATCTCAGCTCTAATCTTGATTATTTCCCTTCTTATGTGTGCAGTTGGTTTGATTTGTTGTTGATTCTCCAGTTCTTTAAGGTGTAAAGACAGCTGGTGTATTCTGGATTTTTCAATTTTTTTGAGGGAGGCTTGGATGGCTATGTATTTCCCCTTTAGGACCATCTTTGCTGTATCCCATAAGTTTTGGACCGAAGTGTCTTCATTCTCGTTGGTTTCCATGAATTGTTTCAGTTCTTCTTTGATCTCCTGGTTGATCCAAGCATTCTTAAGCAAGGTGGTCTTTAGCTTCCAGGTGTTTGAGTTCCTTCCGAACTTTTCCCTGTGATTGAGCTCCTGTTTCAAAGTATTGTGATCTGAGAATAAGCAGGGAATGATCTCAGTCTTTTGGTATCGGTTGAGTCCTGATTTGTGACCCAGTATGTGTTCTATTCTGGAGAAGCTTCCATGTGCACTTGAGAAGAATGAGTATTCTGTTGTTTTAGGGCGGAATGTTCTGTATATATCTATGAGGTCCATCTGGTCCAATGTGTCATTCAATGCTCTTGTTTCTTTATTGATTTTCTGCTTCGATGATCTGTCTATTACTGAGAGAGGCGTGTTAAGATCTCCTACTGTTAATGTATTCATATCAATATGACTCTTTATGTTGATTAGCAGTTGTCTTATGTAGTTGGCTGCTCCTGTTGGGGGCATAAATATTTACAATTGTTAGATCATCTTGGTGGATAGTCCCTTTAAGAATGATGTAGTGTCCTTCTGTATCTCTGACTACAGTCTTTAGTTTAAAATCTAATTTATCTGATATGAGAATCGCTACCCCAGCTTCCTTTGAGGCCCATTGGCATGAAAGATGCTTCTCCATCCCTTCACTTTCAGTCTGGCTGTATCCTTAGGTTCAAAATGGGTCTTTTGTAGACAACATATGATGGGTCCTGTCGTTTTATCCACCAGGTCTGCAACCCTGTGCCATTTGGGGGCGTATTTAGGCCATTCACGTTGAGAGTGTTTATTGATAGATACGTTTTTATTGACATCGTGTTACCTGTGAAGTCTTTCTTTCTATAGATTGTCTCCATATATTTCTGTTCAATGCTATTCTTAGGATTTTTCCTCTTTTATAGAATCCCCCTTAATATTTCCTGCAGTGTCGGCTTGGTGGTCGCATACTCTTTTAAGCCTTGCTGGTCTTGGAAGGTCTTTATGTCTCCATCCATTTTGAATGTCAGTCTTGCTGGATAAAGTATTCTTGGCTGCATGTTCTTGTCATTTAGTGCCCTGAATACATCTTTCCAGCCCTTTCTGGCTTGCCAAGTTTCTGTGGACAGGTCTTATGTTATTCTGATGGGCTTTCCTTTGTACGTAAGGAATCTCTTTCCCCTATCTGCTTTCAAGAGCTCCTGTCTAAAATTATGATTTCTCATTTTCACAATCAGGTGTCTTGAGGTCTTTCTAGATTCTATGATCTTGGGAGGAGACCTTTCTGCCTCTACAACACGAATGCTGGTTCCATTCCCTAAATTGAGAAAAATTTCATGGAGAATTTATTCAACTATATCCTCTAGTCTCCTTTCTTTCTCCTCCCCCTCAGGGATTCCAATAATTCTGATGTTGGAACGTTTCATGGTGTCATTTATTCCCTAATTCTGTTTTCATGGCTTGTAAGCTGTTTTTTCCAGGCCTCTTTCTGGTCCCTTTTCTCTCAGTTTGTTCTCTAAATCAATAATTCTATCTTCTGCCTCAGTTACCCTAGCTGCTAGAGAATTTAGATTAGGTTGGAACTCATTGAGAGCATTTTAACATCTTCCCTGGTCACTTTCACTTCTGCCCTAATTGATTCCATGTTGTCATTAATGGTTTTCTCTAACCTAGCCATTGCCTGGATAATTGTTAGTCTGAATTCCCTTTCTGACATACTGTTTATCCATATCCAGTAGCTCTGATGGAGATGGCACAGTCTCTGAATTTTTCCTTTGTTGGGCATTCCTCCTCCTAGTCATTTTGGTGAGAAGTGGTTGAGGGGATGTGTAGCAGAATATATCAACCATGATCCAGGCACAGTGCACCCTGGAATGCTTCTGAGCAACCGGGAGTCCCCACCAAAAAGAAAGAAAAAAGAAAAAGAGAGAGAAAGAAAGAGAGACTGGAGAAAAGAAAAAGGAAAAATAAAAGAGAAGACCCAGCCAGAATGGGCCCCAAAGGTAAGATTTATAAAGTATACAAAAATAAAGAGTCAAACAAAAAGACCAACAAAAGTAAATGACAAGAAAAAATAGAACTCAGCCAAAATGAACCCCAAGTATAAGATTTATACTTATATATACAGAACAAAACAAATACACTGAAACACTGACAGAACAAAAACAAATACACTGAAACACTGACAGAAGAAAAAGATGGGAGAGTGGTTATAAATTTTCAGTGTGGGCGAGGAAGGTTATTTTTATTCTTCCTGGGTGTATCTTGATATTTTTGTTAAAGGACTCAACTTTCCCGAAATAAAGGGGGATTAAAACTGGTTTATATATAGGGGTAGCATTGATTGGGGAAAGAGGATTACTTTGAAGCTTATCTCTATATGAATATTTTTAAAAATAGAAAAGCAAAAGATAAACAGGAATATATATCAAAAACATTCAAGTTAAAAGGTTATTATGGAATTTGTTGTACTGAGCATCTCATTGTAATGGTAAATAGGTTAAAAATTATTTAAAAATTAAAAAGAATGAGAATAGTGGGAATGAATTTAAAATAAAAGTTGTATCTATGAAGTAGTGGTGGTTGTCCTCTTGTTCTTTGCTTTTTGTTAGTTTGGGGGGTTTTTTGGGGTTTGTGGTTTTTTAGTTGGCTTTCTGGGGGAGGGCCCCGCCACATGGTTTTTCAGGGAGTCTTGCTAGAGTTGAGTCCTCCTGCCCCCATCAAGGGGGTGGTCTCTGAAGAAACCCATTTTTCAGGCTTTTGTTCTCTGGGGATTTTTTGGGTTTTGTTTTTTGTTTTTCTCCCCTTGGCAGTTTTTGGTGGTTCTTTGGGGGTCTAGAGGAAAACAAACTGCACCCAGACCTCCCTATCGGAGAGAAGCCTCAGTCTGCTCCCCTCTGGGTGCCGCAGAGCACATAAATTCCCCCATTGTCGCTGGCATAGCACGTCCCCAGTCACAGTCTCAGGGGTCACAGGACCTCCCCTTTGTACCCCGGTGTTAGCAAAACCAGGAGAAGTACTAGTCCAGAGAACTGGCTTCCAGCGGCTGCCTCTGCCGTGGCTGTCTGGGTAGGTCCAGACCACCAGAGAGGTCCCAACCAGAGATAGCACGCTGAGATTTTCACAGTGGCCCGGGCTGGGAGTGTTCAGACTCTTGGCTGGTCCTCAAGAGCACTGGCTAGTATTGGCACGGACCTCTCTCAGGGGAGGGGGTGGAGCGTGACTCAGACCCCGGTAGTGCAGCACTCACTCGGAGTGCAAAAGGCTGTGGTTCTAGAGAGCATGGCTGGTGTCCACACCAGACTCTGTCACACAGCTGCCACCCAGACGCTCTCACGTGTGCTGGTGGCTCAGGGACCAAGACCTGGCTTCTTCGCTGCACTCTCTCTGGCTCAGCACCAGGAGTAACCATCCTGGGTTTGTGGGCTTAAGTCCCTGTCCCTAACCACCCTGATTCCCCCAATTTCCCCTTAAGATCCTTTGCTCTTTTTCAGCACCAGGAGTAACCATCCTGGGTTTGTAGGCTTAAGTCCCTGTCCCTAACCACCCTGATTCCCCCAATTTCCCCTTAAGATCCTTTGCTCTTTTTCAACCAGACTCCAAGTTAATGCTGGTCCCCAGTTGCAGGGCACTCTCGTATTGGGGTATTACTTTCCAATGGGTCGCCTCTGGTGGCTCCCTCCCCCTTTTGGTTATCTTCTGATATCAGTCTGATCCCACTCCACTTTACCTGCCCACTGGCGTCTTCTGCCCCCGTAGAGATCCAGACGTGTATAATCCTACATCTCAGGCTGATTCCATGGGTGATCACAGTTCTTTGGTAGATAATCAGCTCACTTTAGGGGACCGGTTGAAACAACACCTCCTATTTCTCCACCATTTTGTCCACATTCCAAGAACCTCATTTTTAATTTGGAATAAAAGTTTACAACTTGATTTTTTTCAAAAAAGTCAACAAACAGCAAACACCCATTAATAAAGGTCTTAAATAACAAAAAGAAAAAAGAGAAGAAGAAGAAGAGGAGGAGGAAGGAGAAGAAGAAGGAGGAGAAGAAGGAGAAGGAGAAAGAGAAGGAGAAGGAGAAGGAGAAGGAGAAGAAGAAGAAGAAGAAGAAGAAGAAGAAGAAGAAGAAGCAGCAGCAAAAGCCGCTGTGCCATGCTGGCCAGACAGCAGGTGGATGTGAGGTGTCTGTCCAGCAGTGTATGGTCCTTAAACCCCAGCGAAATGAGAGTGCTCCCAGCTCCAGGGGACGAGAGCAGCAGGGAGGCCCAAGATGGACACAGGATTCACTCCGGACAAGGAGATGCTAAAGAAGCTGGGGCTTCCCTTCTTGTACAAAAAGCCAGAATGGCAATGAATGCACGTTAGCTCCTGCCCATCCCTCCTGCTTCAGGTGCCGATGATGGAGGCAGCCCCTCCCCCGCCATGAAGGAATGGCCTTCACAGAGATACCTGCCCAACACCCCATACCCTCGGTGGGTGGGTAAGTTCCCGTCCTGATTCCTCACTCAGTGAGTAGTCCAACGTCAGCCCTGTCTGTCTACCCCATTGTCAACCCTTTGTCGTGTGCACTGAAGGTGCTCTGTCCCATAGAGCATGATGACCGCCCCGGCCAGTACCTTCTCTCAGGCATGTGGCGGCATATGAGCTGCCTTCTCAGGGCTTTGTTAACCCCACCACCACCTGTCTGGGCTGCAGGGATCGGGGGGGACTGGCCAGGAGCCACTGGGTCTTCTGTTCTTTCCAGAGCAGGACTTGGTGCCCCCTCCCATTGTTCTTCACATTTGTTTGTAAGATCCCACCTATTTTTCTGATTTTTACTCCTTTTTGCTCATGTCATAGGGTCTCAGAGGAGGGCAATCCTGTTCCTTATTCCTCTCTATTCCTTTTGGTGGCTTCTCACAACTGCTGGTTTTTCGGCAACAGCAACGACTTGTTCTTTCCAGCCTGAGAGATGAAGCAAGAAGACGTTCCTCTTGTGGTTTTGTCCTTTAGGACCTCCCTTCTGGAGTCACGTGCTCAGGAACCAGCTCCGCATGGCAGAGGCCATCAGAGGTCAAGTCTCAGATAGGAAGCTTCTCCCCAGGAGTGTGACGAATGCTCCCAGAACTTGCCAGAGCGCATCTGCATTCCGGCCATCTGGTCTACCACTGTGCCCGATTTTAGGGGTGCGCCACCCTGGAGTGTGATTAGCTCACCGAGACATGGCAGCACTGCAGGCCTGGAAGGACCTCAAGGCCTCACACTAGCCACTCCTAGCTCACCGGTCATTTTCAGAAGCGATTGCCTGGATATGTCCTGACTGACAGGGTGCCCTCCCCACCTGTCACAGGGTAAACCCGCCTTCAGCTCGGCTCTGAGTCTTACTCAGGGCAGCTAAGTAAGTGAGGAGACACCTTCCAGTTACCGTTCAGGGATGGGTAGGGCCCCGGGAGCCTGTAGCTGTGGGCAGAGGCTGGAATGCCCACCACTGACCCCCGTCCCGGCCGCCCCGTTACACTGATCCAGATACCACACCTGGCACTTGCTGGGGCACACACCTGTAACCCCCATGTCCTTTCCCTGGAGGGCAGGGGCAGGTTCCCAGAACTGGCCCACGGGATGCTGCATAGCCCAGCCTGGGTACAAGCATGGCCAGACACATGGCTTAAGGCTCTGGACCCAGAACAGCTGCCCTGATCCAGTCTCCACACAGCAACTCCAGGAAGAACAGGGATGGCAGGTCGGAGGTCTCTGTGGGAGGCCCATGAGCTCTGCCAAGGTTAGGTTTTATCCTCCATGGGGGCCCGAGAGGACTCGCTGGCCTGCAGGAGCTGGGCTGGGTCCTCTGCAGGCCAGAGAGTGCTGCGGCCTGACTGGGTCTCTGCCATGGTGAAGAGGCAGGCACGGGACTGGGGCTGGGAGCTGGAGGAACAGGGCCGCAGGGCAAGGAGGGCACCTTCCCTCCCCCATCCAGGAGCTGACAGCCCAGAAACCCAGAGCAGGTGCTTCCTGAAGGGCCAGAGCACACCCTACCCTTCATTCCCTAAGAGGAGACAGCGGGCCCAGGGCTGAGGCCACAGCCCGAAGTCCCCAGTGAGTGCGAGGGGGGGGGGGTGCTGGAGGAAGCCCTGCCTGCCAGCCAGGAGCCCCTCCTCCTTGGGCCCTGGAAGGCAGGCTCTGGAGGCCCAGGCATGGGGGTGGGGAGGGACCACAGGCTGTGACTGCTCCTCCACCTGCCCTGCCCCCAGCCCCAGGTCCCCAGGGCCTGCCGGTCCTCACGCAGGCTACAGGAGCACCACCTCCCAGGGACAGACCGCTGCTCTCCCCACCTCACCCTGCCTTTCTTCCCCCCACCTGCATCCTCCACAGGTAACTTGGGGCCATTGCGCTGTCTGCCCTTACACAGGGCACCCCCGGTGAACTCAGGCTTGTCCCTCCCCACCCCAGACCCAGATACTGTGCGTGGGCTGGTGTCCAACCATGCCTGGAGAGGTCCTGAGCCCCAGCATCACGGCGGGGTCTCCCCAGCACCTCGTGTCCACCTGCTGGAGGCCGACATGATCAGCTGCACCCCTCACTGCCCCTGCATGGCACTCCCCAGCTTCTCCCCTTTTCCCCAAGACTAGGCACCTTGGTCCCCAATCCTGGGAGGCCACCTCAGATACTCTGCCCTGCTCTCCCTAACCCCTGCTCCCCACCCCTCCCACAGGAGACCCCATGACAGACCTGCCACCCCAAGGTCTCCCTAACCCTCCCAGACCTCCTGCTCCTGGTGCCCCCAGGCCAGCCTAAACCCATCCTCCACACCTAGTAGACAGAACTTTCCAGAAAGAGACTCTAAACCAGGCCCAGACAGAAGCCTCTTTGAGGGGCACATGGGACATGTTGGAATCCAAGCCACGTGACCTCCTCTCCAGACACACCACCAGCCTGTGGTCCTGGCCTCGGCTGTCCCTCTGCCTGGCATCACACACACACACTCACACACAGACTTCCAAAACCCTCTTCACCCACCGGCTCTACCAGTGAGCCCCAGGGCATCCTCAGTCCCTCCCTGACCCCGGCCGCACCCCTGCCCCTAGCACTCGCCCCTGCATGAGCGCATCTGCTGCTCTCACGCGGCTGTGGGAGCCTGTGTGGGTCTCCGCCCCCCTGAAGGCCACAGCCGGTGAACCTGTGGGTCCCAGTGCCCAGCCCAGGTCTGACACATGCGGTCAGGGGAGAGCAGCCCCACAGGGGGAGACACGGCCCCTGTGGACCGTTGTGCCCTGCCCCCTGAGCCCGCCCCCAGCCACGGATGTGCAGAGCTGGGAATCCTCCTCCAGGACCCGCAGCCCCGGCAAACCAGCACAGCCCTGGACCCCAGCAGCCTATTCATGGGGACAGTGAACAGGCAGAGTCCCCAAGGGAGCTGCCCCTGGGTCCACAGATGTGGCCAGAGGGAAGGTGGCCTCATGGGCCAAGTCTCGGGCAGGCCCCCCAGCGCCCGGCTGGGGATTGGCCATGGACCTGCATGTGGCCCTGCCAGCGGTGGCCATCGGCCTTCTCGGACCACGTGTCTAGGAGGCAGGTGGCCTGTGGGCACAGCCCTGGGTCTACTCTTATTTCTGAAAGATAAAAGGAAAACGGACACAGGAAGGCCTCTAATATTCTATTATTGTTACTGCTGGTCACTTGTTTGCCGCTGAGTCAGGAATGGCCGGAGGTTGGGGGTCTGTGGTGCCACCCCTCCCCCTCCTGCTGTAGGGTCCTTGGGGTTTTGGCTGAGCCAGGAACCACAGTGCTAACTGGAACCACGGTGATTCACAACCCTACAGAAACCCCGCAGGGGAGCACTCCAGCAGCGGAGGGGGGCCCTCCTGGTCCCAGCACACCCGCCAGTTGGCAGGGGGAAGCCCAGGAAACCTGGGGGAGGGGTGCTTAGCCGCCTCAGAAGGCGAAGGGACTTTGCAAGTGGACATGACGTGACCACGGGGACAGCCTGGGTCATCGACAGGATGAAGGAGGCGTGGTGTGCACAGCAGCCTGGATACCGGGGGAGGGGATGGGAGCTTGGTTGGGGCCGGGCAGGGCGCGAAACCCTGGGCCCCGAGTAGTGACGGCCATTACAAGGCTATGAGGGGAGACCGTGACCTCAGGACCAACGCGATTCAGGTGCCAGGGGGACATCTAATGCAGGGCCAGCGCTCTGGGGGCAGGAGGGACGGTGCGGGGGCACGGGGAGGGCCATTCCTTCCAGCAGACAGCAGGCTTTCCGGCCCCTGCGGCTCCCTGGGGACCTTGGCTGGGCAGGGGGTTCTGTGGGCCCCAGCACAGCCCAGAGCACTGTGCAGATGCTTACTCGGGCACCTGGGGCCAGTGCACACCAGTCACCGTCTCCTCGGCTGCGTCTGCTACCCACCCTGAGGGCAAGTGTGCTGCTGTTTCCACTCGAGGGGGAGGTCAAGGGCGCTAGGAGGTCAAGTGGGTCTTTGTATGGGAGATGCAGCTGGGCAGAGACTGTGCTCCTGGGATTTGGTTTACTGGGGCCAAGGCTCCCTGGTCACTGGCTTCTCAGGTGAGTCTCTGTGGTAGCAGCTCTGTGGGCGCGGGGCCAGGCACCTGGGGCCGGCCGCAGCTCTGAGCCCAAGGTCCAGCCTGGGGCCTTGCGGGACCGCAAGGTCCCCACTGGGTCCCGGCCCCGTGGGGACTGGACTCAGAGCTGGCAGAGCCCCTGGGTGGCAACCAAGCTGAAGGCCAGGCAGACAGACGCCCCGGGCTCAGGCGTTGGTGGGAAGGGGAAGCGTGGGGCCCGGCTTTCTGTATGCAGGGGCTGGGTGGCTGCACCAGTGTGGCCATGACTACTTGGATGTCTGGGGCCATGGAACCCTGGTGACCGTCTCCTCAGGTAACTGCAACCCTCCCTGCCTCACTCAGGCCCTGGGGGGTCCATCTGGGGGCAGGGAAGCCGGCGATGTGGGCTGCGTCCTCGGGCTCCGAGGTGGACTGTGCGGGCCGGGAGGGTTTCTGTTGGGGGAGAAGCAGGGACTGTGTCCCTATGCAACGCTTTTGGTTACTGGGGCCAGGGTACCCTGGTCACCGTGTCCTCAGGTAAGACGGCTTCCCGCTGGCCCTTTGTCCCAGCCCCGGAGCAGAAGGTTCCCGAGACCCCCAGGGTCTGTGGGGCCCACTCTAGCGGGGGCTGCCTCTGCGACTCTGGGGGGCCTCTCTGTGGGGTGGGGAGCGGGACCAGCAGAGCAGTCTCCGCGTCTGGGGTGCGTCCACTGTGGCCGGGCGGCCAGGCGGGGCCAAGGTTTTTGTACACCCCTTAACGGGGCCTCTGGCAATGTGACTATTTTGAGTACTGGGGCCAGGGAACCCTGGTCACCGTCTCCTCAGGTGAGTCCTCCCGGCCCTTCTCTCCTCTCTCTCTGGGGCTTTTTGCTGCATTTGGGGGAGAAAATGAGGCTGTCTGGGTCTGGGATCTGGGAGTACCAGGGGAAGGGAAGGGGCCAGCGGCCAGCGGCTCCCCGCCATCCTGGCACTCAGCCTCCCTTGCCTCCTGGGCCGCCCTGTCGGCCTCACCGGCTGGGGTTTGAGGTCTGAGGCTCTAGCCAGGCCGGACTTCTTGTCCGGAGTTCCCGCACAATTGTCACATTGTGACAACTGGCTTGACAACTGGGGCCAGGGGGCCCTGGTCACCGTGTCCTCAGGTGGGTCCTCAGCCTCCCCACTCTGGCCACACTTGGGGGGATCAGGCTGTCGGGGTTTCTGGAAGCCAGGACGGGGACAGGAACGGGGGCCTGGTGACCACCCTGCCCTGAGGACGGCTGCACTCAGAGGCAAGGCGGCTCCTTTGGCTGGTCTGTCCATGTAGTCTTGGGGGCCACGGCGACTGTGGTGCGATCGGTGGAATCGGGGTCTCTGCGGCTATGGCCCTTGGGGCAGATTGGACCTCAGAGTCCCAGTTAGGGGCTTGCAGCTGGGCGGCCCAGGTGCTCAGTGCCCTGGCTTCTGTGGGGCCCGGAGACCATTCCAGCCTCTGAGTCAGGGCGAGGCCGGGCCAGGCCCCCGGGGTTTTGGTGGGGTGTGGATGGCGATTTCACCAGTGTGACTACTACGGTATGGACTACTGGGGCCAGGGGACCTCGGTCACCGTGTCCTCAGGTAAGACTGGCCCTGCCATGGCCTTTATTTTCTGCTCCTTTCTGTGGGGTTTTCTGAGCACCGATGGCCGGTCCTTGGGACAGGCCCCCCGGGGCAGGCTGGCCGGGAGAGGACGAGGACCAGTTGATTTGGGGACTTCCAAGCCTCTTGATTTTCCAGGGCCGTTCTAAAACTAGAATCCTGCCGGCAGGCCCCGGGCAGGACCTGAGCCCCTGAAGAGGGGGCTGGAGGCTGGGCCGGCCACGGGTGGGCCAGGACCCCCAAGGCCGCAGGGCCACCTGGCGCTTAGAATCCTGGGGTCGGCTAGGAACGTGCACGGCCGGCTGTGTGTGCAGGAGAGGGGAGGGCTACGGGTAGTGGGAGACTGGGCTGGGAACCAGGAGAGCGGTTCCGGCTGGGCTGTTTAGGATTCCTGGTCGGGGACAGAGCCCTCCGGGCAGGGAGGGACACTGAGGGGCAGGTCTGGGGCCCAGGGAGCTGGGCTCTGCGCTGTCAGCCTCCCCGGGAGCGTGGCTTGCCCCTGCTAAGCGTATGCGCTCTCAACACAGAAGGACAGGACATCCCTGAAGGGTTTCTTTTCTCCTGAGAGAAATCGCTAAACAACGGTGGCTTTAAAATGTCGGAGATTTTCAAGTGTGTTCGACTTTTTAATTGTATCAGGCGATTAACCTGCCAGAATCTTATCTTTCTGGAGTCGATACGAGAAGGCGGCCCCCGCCACAGCTGAGTTTTGACGATGATCAATGAAGTTTATCTTTTGTTTAATTCAGCGATTCAGGAAGCGGCAGAGCCGTGCTGGTGGGGGCAGGGCCGGGCCGGGGCAGGCCGGGCAGGTGGCAGGAAGCAGGTCGCTGGGACCGTCTATTTTAGGAAGCAAGAAAACACACTTGCAAATTCATAGTTTGTGGTTAGCAGAAGTGGTTTTCGGGTGGTTTTGCCCAGCCCCAGGGGCCAGCGCGGCCTCCTGCAAAACAACACCTGCGCAATTTGCATTTTCTAAAATAAACCCGAGAGGCCGGCAGGAGCCCGAGCTTCCTTTTCTGACTTTCCGAATTTAATCTCTCGGTCTCAGCTCACCGACGTCTGAATTACACTCATTTCCAAAGTAAGACGTTGAGGACATCCAGCTGGTCTCAGGGACGGTTTGCAGCGCGTTCCTGTAGGGTTTTCTGAGTCAGGGGTTCCGGGTCGTTGACCCCAAACCGCCCTCTGGTGCCCCGAAGCGCGGTTTTGCGATCTCTGTGTCCGTGTTCTAAGACTTTCTCTTTGTGAGGGAGAGGCACGGCGGTGCCCTGAGGAGGTGGCCTTCCCGGCAGCCTGTTCGCAGACCTGTTTTCAAGCATTCCTGCGGGGACAAATTTTAGAGGAAACGAGTGATTGTCCTGAGTGGTTTCAGTGAAGTTCTTGTTGGACTAAGAGGAAGCCCCGTCAGGTCTCGAATCAGAAAGGAACTCTGCCAGGCTCCCGCGCCGATGGGGCCCCGTGGAGGGCCCGCCTGGCCCCCCAGCCCGCCGTGGCTGGGGGTCTCCCCGGGCCCGCCGTCGCTGGGCGTCTCCCCGGGCCCGCCGTGGCTGGGGGTCTCCCCGGGCCCGCCGTCGCTGGGGGTCTCCCCGGGCCCGCCGTGGCTTCTGCCGCCAGACCAGGAATTCTCCCAAGACCCCCACAGTGACCAGGGAGCCCAGCTGGTAAGAGAGAAGCTTCTATTTCCTGTTTTGGCTTCTGGGAGTGAGAGTCCGTCTTTAGCGTCAGCTCAGTGAAACAATGAGGTTTATTTGTATGGGTCCCAGCGACCAGGACCAGCGTCTGGTCTCTCTGTCTGACTTTCTCTAAAGACCGTTTCAAGGACACAGCTGGAAGGGCTCCCCGAGGCTTCTTGGCTCTGGATCCCTGTGGCTCAGACGCTGGAGCACAGGAGTCCCAGTTAGGTTTTCGGTTGTAAACGCGGCCCCAAGTGTGGGGCCACCGGCCACCGCCGCGAGGGGCTTTCTGACAGAGCAGAACGAGAAGTGCAGATTCAGCGAAGACTTGTTTCTGGCCCTATGTAATGACGATTTTTATTTAGAGGAATTTAGCTAAAGTGGGGGCCGACTTTACACTCCGAAGGCAGGAGGTCAGCTCAGGCGAGTGCCCAGGAGGGTGCAGGCCGGACGGGCAGCATCGAGCGCCCCTCTCAGCCCAGAAGCAGCACTCCCTGCTCTAGAGCAGGGACGCAGGCTTTCCACCGGTGACAGTGAACCCTCCTCCATCCTTGCAACGTGTCCTGGTGAATCTTAACTGGCCAGGAAGCGTTTTACCCAGGACACTGACGGAGTGACTGCTAGTGCTTGGGCACCAAGAGCAAGCTCAGCCTGGGGTCACAACCAAATAGGGGGTCCTAGTGGAAAATCCACAAGGACACACAACTGTGGAACAGGCAGGGCTAAGCACCAGAAGGTGTGGACCCAGAGCCAGGCCCAACAGGACTGGATTCCTGGGTGAGCTGGCTTTAGCTGAAAGGCACGCAGATCCAGAGCTCTGAAATTTTCTAGCCTGTCCCGGGACCGGACTTTCCGGGACTGCAGGACCCAGTCAGCTGAGCTAGACTAAGCCAGATTGAACTGGCACTTCTGGGCTGAGCTGAACTGAACCAGGCTGGGTGAGCTGGGCTGGGCTGAACCACGTTGGGTGAGCTGGTCTAAGCTACATTGAGCTGGGCTGAGCTGACCCAGGCTGGGTGAGCTGGGCTGGGCTGGGCTGCACTGGGCTGAGATGGGCTGAGATGGGCTGGGCTGGGCTGAGCTGAACCGGGCTAGGTGAGCTGGGCTGGGCTGGGCTGGGCTGAACCAGGCTGGGTGAGCTGGGCTGAGCTGGGCTGAGATGGGCTGAGCTGGGCTGGGCTGGTCTGACCCAGGCTGGGTGAGCTAAGCTGAACCAGACTGGGTGAGCTGGGCTGAGATGGGCTGAGATGGGCTGAGCTGGGCTGGGCTGAGCTGGTCTGGGCTGGGCTAGGCTGACCCAGGCTGGGTGAGCTGAGCTGGGCTGGGCTGAGGTGGGCTGAGCTGAACTGGGCTGGGTGAGCTGAGCTGGGCTGGGCTGAGATGGGCTGAGCTGGGCTGGTCTGACCCAGGCTGGGTGAGCTGAGCTGAACCAACTGGGTGAGCTGGGCTGAGATGGGCTGAGCTGGGCTGGGCTGGGCTGGGCTGAGCTGGTCTGGGCTGGGCTAGGCTGACCCAGGCTGGGTGAGCTGAGCTGGGCTGGGCTGAGGTGGGCTGAGCTGAACTGGGCTGGGTGAGCTGAGCTGGGCTGGGCTGAGATGGGCTGAGCTGAACTGGGCTGGGTGAGCTGAGCTGGGCTGGGCTGAGATGGGCTGAGCTGAGCTGGTCTGACCCAGGCTGGGTGAGCTGAGCTGAACCAGACTAGGTGAGCTGGGCTGAGCTGGGCTGGGCTGAGCTGGTCTGGGCTGGGCTAGGCTGACCCAGGCTGGGTGAGCTGAGCTGGGCTGGGCTGAGGTGGGCTGAGCTGAACTGGGCTGGGTGAGCTGAGCTGGGCTGGGCTGAGATGGGCTGAGCTGAGATGGGCTGACCCAGGCTGGGTGAGCTGAGCTGAACCAGACTGGGTGAGCTGGGCTGAGATGGGCTGAGCTGGGCTGGGCTGGGCTGGGCTGAGCTGGTCTGGGCTGGGCTAGGCTGACCCAGGCTGGGTGAGCTGAGCTGGGCTGGGCTGAGGTGGGCTGAGCTGAACTGGGCTGGGTGAGCTGAACTGGGCTGGGCTGAGATGGGCTGAGCAGAGCTGGTCTGACCCAGGCTGGATGAGCTGAGCTGAACCAGACTGGGTGAGCTGGGCTGAGATGGGCTGAGATGGGCTGAGCTGGGCTGGGCTGAGCTGGTCTGGGCTGGACTAGGCTGACCCAGGCTGGGTGAGCTGAGCTGGGCTGGGCTGAACTGGGCTGAGCTGAGCTGGACTGGGTGAGCTGGGCTGGGCTGGGCTGAGCTGAACCGGACTGGGTAAGCTGGGCTGGGCTGGGCTGGGCTGGTCTGGGCTGGGCTGGGTGAGCTGAGCTGGGCTGGGCTGAGGTGGGCTGAGCTGAACTGGGCTGGGTGAGCTGAGCTGGGCTGGGCTGAGATGGGCTGAGCTGAGCTGGTCTGACCCAGGCTGGGTGAGCTGAGCTGAACCAGACTGGGTGAGCTGGGCTGAGATGGGCTGAGATGGGCTGAGCTGGGCTGGGCTGAGCTGGTCTGGGCTAGGCTAGGCTGACCCAGGCTGGGTGAGCTGAGCTGGGCTGGGCTGAACTGGGCTGAGCTGAGCTGGACTGGGTGAGCTGGGCTGGGCTGGGCTGAGCTGAACCAGACTGGGTAAGCTGGGCTGGGCTGGGCTGGGCTGACCCAGGCTGGGTGAGCTGGGCTGAGATGGGCTGAGCTGGGCTGAGCTGGGCTGAGCTGGGCTGGGCTGGGCTGGTCTGGGCTGGGCTGGGCTGACCCAGGCTGGGTGAGCTGAGCTGGGCTGGGCTGAGCTGGGCTGAGCTGGGCTGAGATGGGCTGGGCTGGGCTGGGCTGGGCTGAGCTGACCCAGGCTGGGTAAGCTGGGCTGAGCTGGGCTGAGCTGGGCTGGGCTGGGCTGGGCTGGGCTGGGCTGAGCTGACCCAGGCTGGGTGAGCTGGGCTGAGCTGGGCTGAGCTGGGCTGGGCTGGGCTGGGCTGACCCAGGCTGGGTGAGCTGAGCTGGGCTGGGCTGAACCAGGCTGGGTGAGCTGGGTTGAGCTGGGCTGAGATGGGCTGACCCGGGCTGAGATGGGCTGAGCTGGGCTGAGCTGGGCTGGGCTGGGCTGGGCTGGGCTGACCCGGGCTAAGCTAGGCTGAGCTGGGCTGAGCTGGGCTGGGCTGGGCTGGGCTGGGCTGAGCTGGGCTGAGCTGAACCAGACTGGGTGAGCTGGGCTGAGCTGGGCTGAGATGGGCTGAGCTGTGCTGAGATGGGCTGGGCTGGGCTGGGCTGGGCTGGGCTGGGCTGACCCAGGCTGGGTGAGCTGAGCTGAGCTGGGCTGAGCTGGGCTGAGCTGGGCTGGGCTGACCCAGGCTGGGTGAGCTGGGCTGAGCTGGGCTGAGCTGGGCTGGGCTGGGCTGGGCTGAGATGGGCTGACCCGGGCTGAGATGGGCTGACCCGGGCTGAGTGAGCTGGGCTGAGATGGGATGACCCGGGCTGAGATGGGCTGACCCGGGCTGAGTGAGCTGGGCTGACCCAGGCTGGGTGAGCTGGGCTGGGCTGGGCTGAGCTGAGCTGAACCGGGTTGGGTGAGCTGGGCTGAGCTGGGCTGAGATGGGCTGGGCTGGGCTGACCCAGGCTGGGTGAGCTGGGCTGGGCTGGGCTGGGCTGGGCTGGGCTGACCCAGGCTGGGTGAGCTGAGCTGGGCTGGGCTGGGCTGACCCAGGCTGGGTGAGCTGGGCTGAGCTGGGCTGAGCTGGGCTGGGCTGGGCTGGGCTGGGCTAGGCTGGGCTAGGCTGGGTGAGCTGGGTTGAGCTGGGCTGAGATGGGCTGACCCAGGCTGAGATGGGCTGACCCGGGCTGAGTGAGCTGGGCTGACCCAGGCTGGGTGAGCTGGGCTGGGCTGGGCTGAGCTGAGCTGAACCGGGTTGGGTGAGCTGGGCTGAGCTGGGCTGAGCTGGGCTGGGCTGAGCTGGGCTGGGCTGGGCTGACCCAGGCTGGGTGAGCTGGGCTGAGCTGGGCTGAGCTGGGCTGGGCTGGGCTGGGCTGGGCTAGGCTGGGCTAGGCTGGGTGAGCTGGGTTGAGCTGGGCTGAGATGGGCTGACCCAGGCTGAGATGGGCTGACCCGGGCTGAGTGAGCTGGGCTGACCCAGGCTGGGTGAGCTGGGCTGGGCTGGGCTGAGCTGAGCTGCACCGGGTTGGGTGAGCTGGGCTGAGCTGGGCTGAGATGGGCTGGGCTGGGCTGGGCTGGGCTGACCCAGGCTGGGTAAGCTGAGCTGGGCTGGGCTGAACCAGGCTGGGTGAGCTGGGCTGAGCTGGGCTGAGATGGGCTGAGATGGGCTGGGCTGAGCTGGGCTGGGCTGGGCTGAGCTGGGCTAGGCTGGGCTGAACCAGGCTGGGTGAGCTGGGTTGAGCTGGGCTGGGCTGGGCTGGACTGAGCTGGGCTGGGCTGACCCAGGCTTGGTGAGTTGAGCTAAGCTGGGCTGGGTTGGGCTGGGCTGGGCTGGGCTGGGCTGAGCTGAGCTGAGCTGGGCTGGTCTGACCCAGGCTGGGTAAGCTGAGCTGGGCTGGGCTGAACCAGGCTGGGTGAGCTGGGCTGAGATGGGCTGAGATGGGCTGAGCTGGGCTGGGCTGAGCTGGTCTGGGCTGGACTAGGCTGACCCAGGCTGGGTGAGCTGAGCTGGGCTGGGCTGAACTGGGCTGAGCTGAGCTGGACTGGGTGAGCTGGGCTGGGCTGGGCTGAGCTGAACCGGACTGGGTAAGCTGGGCTGGGCTGGGCTGGGCTGGTCTGGGCTGGGCTGGGTGAGCTGAGCTGGGCTGGGCTGAGGTGGGCTGAGCTGAACTGGGCTGGGTGAGCTGAGCTGGGCTGGGCTGAGATGGGCTGAGCTGAGCTGGTCTGACCCAGGCTGGGTGAGCTGAGCTGAACCAGACTGGGTGAGCTGGGCTGAGATGGGCTGAGATGGGCTGAGCTGAGCTGGGCTGGGCTGGGCTGACCCAGGCTCGGTGAGCTGAGCTGGGCTGGGCTGGGCTGAGCTGGGCTAGGCTGGGCTGAACCAGGCTGGGTGAGCTGGGTTGAGCTGGGCTGGGCTGGGCTGGACTGAGCTGGGCTGGGCTGACCCAGGCTTGGTGAGTTGAGCTAAGCCGGGCTGAGCTGGGCTGAGCTGGGCTGAGCTGGGCTGAGCTGACCCAGGCTTGGTGAGTTGAGCTAAGCTGGGCTGGGCTGGGCTCAGCTGGGCTGGGCTGACCCAGGCTGGGTGAGCTAGACTGGGCTGAACGGGGCTGATTGGGCTGAGCTGAGGTGGCTGAGCTGGACCAGGCTGGGTGCATTG
This sequence comes from Lutra lutra, assembly GCF_902655055.1. Lineage (NCBI taxonomy): Eukaryota > Metazoa > Chordata > Mammalia > Carnivora > Mustelidae > Lutra > Lutra lutra. The sequence goes on along the minus strand of NC_062284.1, from coordinate 147,015,327 downwards.
GGCTGATTAAACAGGGTCACTGAGCTGGTCCAGCCAAAATGGACTGGCTGAGCTGTCTTGGCTCAGAGGAGCTTGATGTCCTAGTTTGGGCTGGATTCACCTGCAATGGGCCACGTGTGAGTCCAAGTTGTCACATACACACCGTCCCCTAACCCTAGCTGCACTGGCCAGGGGGCTCCCCTCCATGCTGTCTGCGTCACAGACAGCTCGTGGGGCTTGGGGCTGAGCACAGCAGCCTGGCTCCCGTGTCTCGGAGGGAAAGCAGTGCTGGCCGAGCCATCCGGAGCCAGGAGCCAGGGTACCAGAGTGCTCACGAGGCCACGGAGACCCCAGCTTCCCACAAGTCCAGAGCTAGGCTTCTGCAGCTGGGTGGGGGGCGTTGAACCTCCCCTTCCCGGCTGGACTTGGCCTCAGCCCAGCTGCCCGTTGCACTGTTGGTCAAGGCTGGGAAGGCTGTGAGGCCAGCCCTTGTGGCAGTGGGATGAGGGGGCCGTGGGGCTGGCTCTGGCCCGCCTGGCAGAGTGTGGGGAGAAGACATCTTCTCACTCACCTCCTGTCCCTCTGTGGTCCTCAGAGAACCCATCCTCTCCAAACCTCTTCCCCCTCATCACCTGTGAGAGTTTCCAGTCCGATGAGACCCTGGTGGCCATGGGCTGTCTGGCCGGGGACTTCCTGCCCAATGCCATCACCTTCTCCTGGACCTACAAGAACGACAGTGAGGTCGGCAGCCAGGACATCAAGAACTTCCCTTCGGTTCTGAGAGAGGGCAAGTATGTGGCCACCTCTCAGGTGTTCCTGCCCTCTGTGGACGTCCTCCAGAGCTCCGAGGACTACCTCACATGCAAGGTCAAGCACACCAAGGGTAACAAATTCGTGAAAGTGCCCTTCCCAGGTGAGAGCCGGGCCCTCCTCCCGCGGCTGGGTGGGCAGGGGGAGGCCGGGGGCTGACGCCTGGTCCCTCCCTGCAGTGACCGTAGAACTGCCCCCCAACGTGACCGTCTTCATCCCGCCCCGCGACGCCTTCTCTGGCAACGGCCGGCGCACGTCCCAGCTCCTGTGCCTGGCCAAGGGCTTCAGCCCCAAGCAGATCTCCGTGTCCTGGTTTCGTGACGGGAAGCAGCTCACATCGGGCATCGACACGGGCAAGGTGGAGGCTGACGGGAAAGTGTCCGGGACAGTGACCTACAGAGTGCTCAGCACGCTGACCGTCACCGAGAGTGCCTGGCTCAGCCAGAGCGTGTTCACCTGCCAAGTGGAGCACAGCGGTGTGACCTCCGAGAAGAATGTGTCCTCCGTGTGCACCTCCAGTGAGTGCTGGGCCCCGGGGCAGCCCCTCGGGCTTGGGACCCCTCACGTGCACGGCGTCCACTCGGGCCGGCCCCTCCCCGAGCCTTGGCTTCCCAGAGCGGCCAAGGGCTGGGAGGTAGGGCTCAGCGTTCCTCTCTGGTGGGTCCCTGGGGCTCAGGACGGCTCAGGGTGAATGCATCCTGTGTTCTTGGGGACAATCCCCGCCTTTGCCTGGCCGCGCATCCGGCCGGTCGCTGACACAAATTCTCTCCTGCCCTAGACTCAGCCGTGGGCATCAGCATCTTCACCATCCCACCCTCCTTTGCCAGCATCTTCCTCACCAAGTCGGCCAAGCTGTCCTGCCTGGTCACAGACCTGGCCACCTACGACAGCCTGACCATCTCCTGGACCCGCCAGAATGGCGAGCCTCTGCAAACGCACATGAACATCTCTGAGAGCCACCCCAACATCACCTTCAGCGCCATGGGGGAGGCCACGGTCTGTGTGGAGGACTGGGAGTCGGGGGAGCAGTTCACCTGCACGGTGACCCACACAGACCTGCCCTCGCCACTGAAGAAGACCATCTCCAGGCCCAAGGGTAGGGTCCGTGCCCCCTCTGCCGCGGGACTCTCCTATGGCCTCTGGTGGTCTCTCCCCAGCGGCCCCGGCCCGAGCTCACCCCGTCTTTCCTCCCACAGGGGTCCCCAAGCACATGCCGTCTGTGTACGTCCTGCCACCAAGCCGGGAGCAGCTGAGCCTACGGGAGTCAGCCACGGTCACCTGCCTGGTGAAGGGCTTCTCTCCCCCAGACGTGTTTGTGCAATGGCTGCAGAAGGGGCAGCCCGTGCCCCCCAACACCTACGTTACCAGTGCTCCGACGCCCGAGCCCCAAGCCTCTGGCCTCTACTTTGTGCACAGCACCCTGACCGTGAGCGAGGAGGACTGGAGCGCTGGGGAGACCTATACCTGTGTAGTAGGCCATGAGGCCCTGCCCCACATGGTGACCGAGAGGAGCGTGGACAAGTCCACCGGTAAACCCACCCTCTACAACGTGTCCCTGGTCTTGTCTGACACGGCCGGCACCTGCTACTGACCGCTGGGCCGCTGGGTCCCAGCCGGTGGATCCACAGCCCCTGGCTGACCCGTCGCTGTGTGTGCGTGTGTGTCCACTAACCTTGTCAATGGGGCAACGTGTGACCTTTTATCAAAATCAGAAATAAAAACATCCATTCGAAAGACACTCCTCCTGAGTAAGCGATGCTCTCGCCTGCCGGGGTCACAGCCGTGCTGTCCCCGCCCCCAGCCCACCCTCCACCACCGTCCCTGCCCCCACCCAGCCTCTGGAAGTCCCTGTGCTCCTTGCAGACCGAGGCCACGCTCACCGCTCCTGTAGCTGCTCCCACGACCACAAGTGTGCAACACACACACACCTGCACACACAGACATGATGCACGCGTGTGGATGCAGACATGGACGCACCTGCGTGTAGACACATGGACACACACGTGTGCACACACACCCACACGCGTGGACATATACAGACGCACGCCCTCGTCTACACGCGTGCACACACACTCACGCATGTGGACACACATGCACACAGACAGCTGCACACGGGTACACACATGCACAAACGTCCTCGCTTATCCACACGCGGACACGTACAGACACGTGCACACAAAGAAACAAGGACACGTGCACACACAGCCACACACACGGACACACATCTGCACATACATGCACACAGAGACACGTACACACACGCATGTGCACACGTATACACACCTGCACGCGCAGGTGCCAGCCCTTGCACACCCGGGGTCCCTCTGTCTGGAACGGCTGTGTCACTCTGCGGGCTTAGTGCCCAAGCTCTGCTTGTCCCTCTGTCTCAGCTTGAAGGTCTGGACTCTGGCTGCAGCCACCATTCCCAGGCCCAAGGCCAAGGGAAGTCCTTGCCCATGCCCAGGCTCTTGAAGGCAGCAGAACCCCAGTGCCCACAGGTGAACGGGGCCAGGCTGCTTCTGACAAAGCCCCAGGGCCTGGACATCGGCCCCAGAGGCAGGGAGGCTGTCCCTGGACGCTTCTCCTTGCAGGGGTGACTGCAGAGGGCCTGGTCTGAGTGGAGAGCCCCCGCAAACACCCAGCCCTGGAAATAGTGGGAAATGAGGCCCCAGGAGCAGGCGTGAGGGGTACAGACCTGGTGGGCGGGGAGGGGCAAGGGTCCCAGTGGGACCCCCTCTGCCACAGCAGCACGGCCCCCTCTGGGCTGCCTCCAAGACCCTCCCTGCACACCGGACCCTTGGGAACCTGAGCTGCAGATGCCCCAAAGGGCCCAGTGGGCTCCAGACCCCATTGAGGGTCCTCAGCCTGTCCACCCAGGCCACACCAGGGTCACCCTCCCTGGAGCCTCAGGGTTCTATCTGAGCCCTTGGTCCCCGAAGCCTGGCAGTGCAGACAGCTGGCCAGGGCCCCACACGGGGTCTCCCAGGGGCCATGCCCTCCAAGACCGAGAGACAGCGAGTGGGAATCTCACTAGGAAAGGAGGCGGTTCCCCCTCAGGCCCAGACACACGCCAGGTCCCCGCTGCCAGCCTCTCCAGCCTTGGCGGCCAGGGGCAGAGCACCCCCTCCAGACCAGAGCGGGCAGAAGGCCCTGCTCCCTGGCTTTCCACCGAGCAGCCCTGGCAGTGGCCCCCAACCCCGCTGCTGTGTTGTGTTGCCACACCCCTGCGTCTGTGCTGCTCTGCTGTGCTCTCTGCCCCGCCACGGCTCCCACACAGGCTGCTCGGGTCGGCCTTGCTCTGCTGAGCCTGTGTTCTGCCTCGGCCTGACCCCTGTCTCGGGCTCCCAGGGCCCAGCTAACGCCTGGCTTCGATGCCTCCCGACTGAGCCCAGGAGCCCTCGGCCTCCCAAAGCAAGTGCCGAGGGGCCAGTCAGGAGCCACGCACACCCACTCCCGCCGTCCCTGCCCCGCCCGGACCCCCAGGGGCAGCCTCGGGGGCCCAAGGGCAGCTCTGGGGCCGGGCCTCCCTGCCGCGTGGCCTGACCGCTCTGTGCTGTGTTCCCTGCAGAGGGAGAGGTGAGCGCTGAGGAGGAAGACTTCGAGAACCTGAACACCGTGACGTCCACCTTCATCGTCCTCTTCCTCCTCAGCGTCTTCTACAGCACCACAGTGACGCTGTTCAAGGTAACAGCAGGGCTGGGGCAGGAGGGGGCGGGGGCATCCAGCCCAGGGCAGCGGAAAACCATCTCACGCCGTCTGTCGTCTGCAGGTGAAATGACTGGCCCGCGGAGACCTTCAGAGGCCCGGGATGTGGACCCGGGGTGGGCAGCCCGTGGAGCCCGTCAGCGCGTCCTTAGATCTCCCCCCCTGCTTCCAGCTCAAAGACTCGGCCTGTGCAACGTACCCGCATGTCGCCTTCCAATAAAAGTGTATATTTTATCTTACGAAACTGCTCTGCTGTGCAGGCTTCTATCCCAAAGTGCTCCTTGGGTGCCACATATGTCCAGGGCCTGTGGGAAAGGCCTGTCTGTGCACAGGCCTGCCAGGGGACATGCCAGGGAAGGGGGCCCTGCGGTGAACCAGCGTCTCTGGCTCGTCCCATCTGCTTAAGGACGGGTGCTGGACCCTGTCCCAGGCCTGACCTCCCAGACGTGGCGGGAACCGGGAGCCGGGCTTGGTCCCTATGTGCGACCAACAGGGGCCTCCGCCGCTGGGTCCCCACACGACGCACAGTCCCGTCTCCGACCCAGCCAGCCTGGCCGGCCCCCAGGAGGGTCCCACCCCTCGTGGGGCTGGGCTGTGTGGGACCGAGGACTGGCGGGAGCACAGGGCACTCATCCTGCCAGTGGGCTGCACCATGATGGGTGTGTGGACGGGAGCAGGAGCATCTGGCGAGCCGGGGAGGAGAGTGCCTGCCAGGGAACGGCATGCGGGGAGCCTCCGTGTGTCCCCGTCCCTACACGCGAGGAGCAGGCGGTGCCACGGCCGGGAGCCCCAGTGGAGGGAGAGTGCAGCAAAGGGATGCGGGTTCGCGTCGGGGGCTTGCTCACCGGCCGTGGAGCTGTGGCCACCAGGGTCTGGGTGGCCGTGGGTGGGGGAGGGGCCGAGGGGGAGGCGCAGACCCCACACGGCTGAGGGGTCCAGGTGGCATTGGTGAGGACGGCCGTGAGCCGGGCTCCCGGGAGGAGGCACCTGGAGGAGGCCAGGATGCAGCTCACAGGTCCCCGTGAGCTCCCGGTGGGCACAGGGAGGCCCCGGCTTCGTTCTGGTAACACGGACCCCCTGGCCCAGCCTCCTGGGATGAGGGGCCCATGCGGTGCGTGTGCGGCTGGGGACTCTCGTGGCAGGGGGTGGGGGCTGTCACCTCCGATGGCGTCTGTGCTGAGTCCGTGTCCAGGGACCCCGGGGGCAGGGAATCCTCTCGAAGCCAAGAGTCGTGTGGGCCAGGGTGACAGTCTGCTCCAGGCCGGGCTTCTGGCAGCCGCCCGGGCTTGTGGGTGCATCTCCGCGCTGTCTGCCTTCGGGCCGTGGCATCGTCCCCCTGCGCGTGTCCGGACCCCCCTTTGATAAGGGCGTCCGTCGGTGGGGCTAAGGTCTCAGCCTCCATGGCCCCGTTCGCAAGCAAGGCCCCACGCCAGGGCACCAGGGCGACAGGATTTCCGCACGTAAACCAGGGCTCTCAACCCAAGCCCTAACCGTCCACCCCAGCCCCTGAAATTCTTGTCCTTGCCCCGTGCAGAACGCCGGGCCCAGCAACGTTGCGTCGGAGGCCGCCCTCCAGCAGCAGGACCTCCCTGAATCGTTAACTCACCCACTAGGACTTTCTCTCCAAACGTGGTCACGATCTGAGGCACAGGGGTCAAGCCCACCCACGCCTGGCATCTCCCCCGCAGGGTGCAGGGGGTCCTGGCAGGACGCAGGGGGGTGCCAGGGACGCTGTATGGGGAGTGGGGCCCCCGGGATATGCGTGGCAGACAGTCCTGCTGGGGAACCCCTGGAAAAGGCAGGGGCAGGCCGGCTGGGTGCTTGGGAGGACAGACGATGGGTCTTGCGTCAGGGGGCCTGTGGAGTGGGCGAAGGCGATGGCCCAGGCGGCCGGCTGGAGAACGGGCATGTCCCGTCGTGCGGTGGCAGCATGGTGCCTGGGGGCCCGGCAGAATACAGGGACCACAGACTTTGGCGAGGGAGCCATCAGGGACACAGGCAGGGACCCCGCACTTGCTCGGCCGCCCTTGGCCAGCCGAGTCCCCAGGGAGAGGACCAGGGCACTGGAACCGGCCCACCAGGGAGCCTCGTCCAGGGACCTGCCACCCCTGGGCCCAGAACACTGCAGGGCAAACTACCCCCACACCCCAGGACATGGCCAAGGGCCTCCCATGAGGGCAAAAGGCTCACAGGCCTGGACTCTAAGCCACAGAGCCCCAGGGGCAGTCACGGGGAGGGCAGCGTCTGAGCCCACCCCGCTGGCCAGGGAGCCAGAGCCCAGTTCCAAGGCCCCTCTCTGCAGGCAGAGGGGACCCAGGGCAACTGCGGGAAGGTCCAGGGCCAGCGCTCAGAGTCCCGGGGTGACACACAACCGGGCCCCTCAGCAGGGCAGCACGGGCTCCGCGGGGGGCACCCCTCGCTGCATTTGCGGGACAAGAGGGCCACGGCTGCCACCCGCCACACCCTGCCCCTCCCCCACCACGCTGCACCCCCGCGGCCCCGGCCTCACACGCCCTGTCTGTCTTCCAGACACCAAAACGCTGCATCTGTTCCCCTTGGTCTCAGAATGTAAAGCCCCAAAGCAAGGTGACTCCATAGGCCTGGCCTGCTTGGCACAAGGACCCTCCACAGAGTCCGTGCAGGTCACCTCGAGCTCGGGGGCGCAGACGACCACCCTGATCACGCTGAGGGCCCGAGAGCACACGCAGCTGTCCTTCCTGTCAGTCACCTGGAAGCCGGACCCGCACTTCTGCAGAGCCGTCGCTTCCGGCCTCCTGCAGGAGAAGCCCATCCCATGGCCAGGTGGGTGGCCCCAGACCCCCGAGGTCGTCCTCCAGGGTGCCCGCACCTTCCAGCCCGAGGACGATGCAGGCAGCCGTGCCCAGCACGCCCGTGGCCAGTCGCCCCTCCTTCAGCCATCCCCGTCCTCCTAGCCACCACTGGGCAGCCCCCCACACCCGGACACACACCGTCTGACCCTCCCCCACCACTCTCCTTCTGACTTCAGAGTCCTGGGAAGGGAAGACCGACCCATCGGCTCACGGGCCGTCTCCACCAGAGACCTCCTCCACACCCAGCGTCCCAGGTGAGGAGCCCTCCTGCCTTCCTGTCCCTTAGTCGGACGCCTTCGGGCAGCCCTCCGTGACTTCTCTGGGGGCGGTGTCTGCAGAGAACTGACCACACCACGCACTGGGTCCCAGCAGACGCCCCCTCAGGCCCCTAGTGGACAGGAGACCCCCACACACCTGCAGTGAGCACAGCAGACGGGGTGGGGCCGCGGGCCAGCACTGGGACTCACCGGGCCCAGGAGCAGGGCTCAGACGGGAGCTTGTCCCAGAGCCTCACGTGAGGACACACGGCTGACATGCCCAGCAGGGTGGACTTGGCCCCGTGGCCCTGACAGAGCTATAGCACGCCACCTGAGGCTCAGCACCCCTGACCATGGACCCAGGGGTCCTGCAGCCAGAGGCCCTCTCCGTGAGCTGCCCCCAACCCAGGGGCCTCTCCAAGGGCCACTTGGGGCCACAGCCACCCTGCCTCCCCCTCGGCAGAGGTCCAGCGCTCACTCCTCCAAGCGGGCAGCAAGCCATGCTCTCAGAGAACGGCAGCTCCAGCACCAGCCCTGGGGATGCTGGGGCAGAGGCTGTGGTCTGCCGTGGCCCCTCCGTGGCCCCTCCACAGCCCACCCCACCCATGACAACCCCATCTCCGACCACCACCAGTGCCTGGCTCAGCACAGCCCGGTCAGACCCAGAGGGGTCCGCCCTCCAGGCAAGGATCCAAATAACCCCAGCTCGGGGCAGGGGTACTCTCCAGTCCCTGTCCTTCTGGGGCGCGTCCACTGGCTGGCCAGGATTCAGGCCCAGGCAGAGCTCCAGGGAGAGGCCTCCAGGGCTTATGGCATCTGAGGGACAGACTGGGGTGTGTGGCCCCACAAGCCCAGCCCTCCCAACAGGCCAGCACTGTCCTCCTGGGAGGGCCGCACGGCCCACAGCCCTGAGCCTCTTTCCCACAACCTGAGCAGTTTTAGCAAGATGGGGGTGGGGAGAGGGGAGCGGAGACCCTGTAACGGCAAACCTGAGTATCTACTGCTGACCCTCTACAGAGCAAACTTGCCGGTCCCCCGTCTGTCCCAAACCCAAGGCCCGATAACTTCCGGCCGTCCTCACCCTAACTGTAGGCGTCACCGTGGCGTGACCATTCAGGAGCCCGACGAGGGCCAGCAGCAGGTGTGGGTAGGTCTCTGGACCCCAGAGAACAGGAAGGCTGAGGGACCCCGGGAGGCCACAGCTCCGGTGAGTCCCACCGGTCTCACCCCCCTTTCCCTCCTAGTGTCCTCCACCAGCCACACCCACACACAAGCCGCAGAGTCACGAAGCCCAGTGGATGCTATGCTCAGAGGCCAGTTCCTTGGGGCACAGAGTGGGGGGAGGAGGGGAAGAGTGGACTGGGGAACCCGGGGGAAGTCCTAGCCGGGCAGTGGGAGGCCAGGAAGCAACAAAGGGGAGGTCTGCCCTGGGGAGCGTAGCAGACCTGGGCTGGGCACTGCCCACAGCACCACTCCTAGGCAGGGTCTGTGTGCCCCCCACTGACTGGGGTCCCCCAGTGACCACTGACCAGGGTCCCCCCACTGACCGCTGACCGGGTCCCCCCCCACTGACCGCTGACTAGGGTCTCCCCCATTGACCGCTGACCTGGGTCCCCTGCTGACCGCTGACCGGGTTTCCCCCACTGACCGCTGACCTGGGTCCCCCACTGACCGCTGACCTGGGTCCCCCACTGACCGTTGGCCGGGGTCCCCAGCTGACCGCTGACCTGGGTCCCCCACTGACCGCTGACCTGGGTCCCCCGCTGACCGTTGACCGGGGTCCCCAGCTGACCGCTGACCTGGGTCCCCCGCTGACCGCTGACCTGGGTCCCCCGCTGACCGCTGACCGGGGTCCCCCTCTGACCGCTGACCTGGGTCCCCCACTGACGCTGACCTGGGTCCCTCTCTGACCGCTGACCGGGGTCCCCCGCTGACCGCTGACCGGGGTCCCCGCTGACCAAGGTCGCTCTCCTCTGGCAGACTGCCGGAACCACACTCACCCTCCCAGCCTCTACCTGCTGCAGCCTCCCCTGCGGGGCCCGTGGCTCCAGGGAGAGGCCACCTTCACCTGCCTGGCGGTGGGGGATGACCTGCAGGAGGCCCGTGTGTCCTGGGCGGTGGCCGGGGTGTCCCCCAGCGGAGAGGTGGAGGAGGGGCCGCGGGAGGAGCACGCCAACGGCTCCCAGAGCCTGAGCAGCCGCCTGGCCTTGCCGGTGTCCCTGTGGGCCTCGGGGACCAGCATCGCCTGCACGCTGAACCAGCCCAACACGCCGGCCCAGGTGGCGTCTGTGGCACCGGGACAGCACGGTGAGGCCCGCTCTGGGGTCCAGGAGACGGGGAGGCTGGGGCCCCCGCACGCGCACGCCCCGCCCAGCACAGTGGCTACCCCTCCTTCCACACAGAGACACCGAGGGGGTGGGGACCGGCCCTCGCCGGGCCCCCCAGCTTCGCCCAAGCCTCGGGTGGTCCCAGCATGACCGGACTTCTCCCCACAGCGGCCACCGCGCCCAGCAGCCTCACTGTCCGCGTCCTGACCGTGCGCCAAGCAGCCTCCTGGCTCCTGTGTGAGGTGTCGGGCTTCTCGCCCCCGGACATCCTCCTCACCTGGCTCAAGGGCCGCACGGAGGTGGACCCTGCGGCGTTTGCCACCGCACGCCCCGTGGCCCAGCCTGGGAACAGCACGTTCCAGACCTGGAGTGTCCTGCGTGTCCTCGCGGCCCAGAGCCCTGGCCCAGCCACCTACACATGTGTGGTGAGGCATGATGCCTCCCGGAAGCTGTTCAACACCAGCCAGAGCCTGGACACTGGTGAGTCACCCACAGGCCTCAGGGCTTCTGTCCCAGCCTCCTCTCAGCATGGGGCGCGGGTGGAGGGACAGCCCTCCCAGGAGCCGAGCGGCCGGGTCCTGGGGCTGCAGCCAAGACCGTGGGCCACCCACCCGATGGCTCCACGCCAGCCTGCTCGGCATCTCTGACACCTGCCCCTCCAAACCCTGTCATGTCTACACACCATGTGCTGGACTAGGAGGGCTGAAAGGTGGCTGTCACCCCTGCCAGGCCCCAAAGAGCAGCCATTTCCCACCAAGACATGCCACACGGCTGGGTGCAGATCAGGCTGCACCTCAGGAAACAGATAGACCCAGAAGTGGGTGCTGGCCTCGGTGCCCGGGGACATCTGACCAGCACAGGCCCACAACAGGCCCCGACTGCAGGCCGCCTACAGGGCAGAGGGGACAGAGGCCCACCAGGGTGGGGACTCATGGGGGAGGTTTAGGGCTTACTCTCCCCTCTGAGGCCCTTGTCAGACCTCCTATGGCCCCATCAGGTGCAGCAAAGCCCTGGTGGGACAGCACTGGACACCTTAGGCCAAGCAGACACGCAGGACGCCATCCTCCTCCTGCTCATGGAGAGGTGGCAGGTGGCCTGGTGCAAGGCTGCCCTTGGGAGCTGTGTGGGGGGAGATGCCCAGTGGAGGTCCACGGCAGCAATGTGGGGGGCATGTGGGACCGCTGTGCCAGGCTCCACAGGCTCAGACACCCTGCCAACGGCCCAACCTGTGCAGTGGGCATCCTTCCAACACAATAGCACTGACGCACAGCTCCAACAGCCCGGCTTGGCCCTGGAGGCAGCCTGGTGGGCAGCAGACTGTAGGGAGCCCCAGAGAGGAGGCAGCTCTTTAACCCCCAGCATGCCTGGACCGCCCCAGTAGGCCTCCCCTAAAGTCCTGGGGCCAGGCCCTGCCTGCCTGCCCAAGGCTGGGACCCCTGGTCCTCCACCCGTCTTCCCGGCATTGCCCCCTTTCCCTCTAGATGCCACCTGCCCTGGGCCCCCTGTCATGGCCCATGGCCCCCCCTTTCTCTCTGGATGACACCTGCCCTGGGCCACTGCCACTTCCTGACGGCGCACAGGAGAAGAATGAGGCACAAACCAGTCAGCTGCAAGACAGAGGGAGCCGGGGTGACTGGAGAAGAGACGGTCGCCCCGAACAACTCCTCAGTCCCACTTTATTAGATAGAAACCATAACCAACAGGAGCCGAAGGTCAAACATCAGTCATATGCCTTGTGGATGAACAAGAGGGAGGGCAGGATGTGTCCGATCACGCAGGACACAGTAGGCAGTTGAGCTGCACATTCAACGGGATCATCGAATTAGCCACAGGTGCTCTCCAGGGAAGGGGAGATACCGGGAAAATGGAGCAGGCGGCGTCCGCCCTGAGCGGCCCGGGCGTCCCCCGCTGCTGGCCCTCAAGGACGTCTGTCGTCCTCTGCCCCAGAGGTCCGTTGCCAGGACGTGTTTTTCTTGAGGCTACGTCAAAATGTGCTTGGTAACTGGTAGAATTTCCCGTGGTTACGTTTCAGGTAACACCTTGTTCTGAGGGACAGTTACAGGCCTCCTGTCATGGCTCATATCCCACCTTTCTCTCTGAATGACACCTGCCGGGTCTGTGTTCTCCGGCCCCAGAGCAGCCTCCTGGCCCTACTCATCCTCCCTCCCGTGGCTCCCTGAGGGGCAGGCCCACGCCGACACTCCTCCTGTTCTACTCTCCTACACCCAGTAGGTGGGTTGCCCAAAGGCACAGGCCCGGCCTCTCCAGGACTGATGTCACAGGTGAGGCTAGACCTGCCCCCGTACAGACTCAGTCAAGGTTGGAGACTGATGTGCCTTCCCGTGCAGAGCCCCAGGCTGCAGGCTCTGGCTGTGTGGGGGTGTGCACACCCGGGGACCTGAGCACATGCAGACCCCAGCACGCGGAGAGGCCAGGCCTGCCCAGCAGGCACAGCACAGCTCAGATGAGACAGCCCGGCCCTTGTGGCCCCTGCACCGGACTGTGGCTTTATGCCTGTGGTGGCAGTAGGTGTGTGGCCAGACTTCTCCCAGCACCTGTCCCTCTGAGCACATGTGGAGCAGGGCAGGGGTGCAACAGGGCCATGTGAGTGAGCAGGGGTGGCTGAGCCCCTCCAGGGCCCGGCACTGCCCTCACCCTGTGCCCACAGCTGTGCGCCCGGTGCCAACGCACGGATTCAGAGCCTCCAGAGGCCACGCATGCCACATCTTCCAGCAGGGGCAGAACCTCCTGCCAGGATCACACAGTCTGGAGACAGGACGCCCTGCAGAGGGTAGAGGGAGCCTGGACCCCAGGCCCCCAGGAGCAAGTGGGGAGAAAGCCCTCCTCTGGGAGGGCCCAGCCCTCAGCAGCCCACTAAAGGCTGAGCCATGCAGGTGGGCCTGCGCAGGGAGGCGGCTGGAGTCCCATGCGTATCTCCTGGACCCCTCCTCCAGCCAGGTGGGGGCGGCTGGAACCGCTCGGCTGGTTTTGGCAACCTGGACCCCTTGGAAGGAGCCCGTCCTCCGTGGCTCCGCAGGGTCCCAGCCCCTCCTCCTGCAGCTGTGGCTTTGCTCCTTCTGGGGGTGCTGCTTGCTCTCCTCCCAGGACCCCCAGGCTTCCCCCATCCTACATCCACAGGCTGTCCTCTGCCTCGGCCCATCACGGGTCCCCTGTTCCCAAACAGGGTGGTGCTTGCAGGACAAGCCTGACACACTGTCGGCCCTAAGGGCTGGGGGACACCAGGCTCCTCAGGGTCGCTGTCAGGTTATACACGCCCTCCCGAGCTGGTCCTGCTCCCCGTCTCGTGCGAGGCTGCGTGCGCCCAGGTCCAGACAGACGCAGGGGCCCTCCCGCCCACACCGGGGGCCCTTCTGCTTCTTCAGCATCACCCCGGGCCTCCCTGCTGATCATGGTGCGTCCCTGCTGGTGTTGTGCTGCAAGCTCCCCCACAGCCCGGCCTTGCTCCACAGCAAAGGGATTTCTGAGCCTCCAGGTAGGACGTAGGAGAAAAGGAAGGACAGTCTGGCCTGCAGGAACTAGCAGACGACACCACAGACACCCTATAAACCCTGCGTAGTCAAAGCCACGAAAGGGCTGGGGACGCACAGAGGGCAGCCGACCTGACTCCAGGAAAGGGGACATTGTCAGCCACCTTACCACACCCTGGGCAGGGGCACAGAGGAACATGAGCCCCACCCTGGGACATGGGGGACAGAGCCGTGGGCATCCAGGCAGCCCTGGAGGGCTCCCTGTCGCTCTGAGGGCCCTGCCCAGCCCCAGGTCCCCGCCAGCCCTGCCCGTGTGTGTCCACCCGCTCAGTGCCACCCACCTGCGGCACACACTTGTCATGCGGATTGTCATGTACCAGGGTGTTTGGGTGCAGTCTGTGTGTGCAGCTCGGTGCTGGGCCCGTCGGGCTCTGGGAGCCCCTGGCGCGGGGCAGGGAGAAGGTTCACAGGTACACGTCAGGAAGGGGCCACGTCAGGAGGGGGCATCCCAGAGCAGTGGCCTATCCCTCAGCTCCCCCTGCGTGGGGGACTGAACCTCCTCACCGGTGCCCTTGCTCCCCAGGTCTGGCCATGACGCCCCCACCCCTCCAGAGCCACGACGAGAGCAGGGGGTACGCCACGGACCTGGAGGACGTCGGCGGGCTGTGGCCCACGTTTGCAGCCCTCTTCCTGCTCACTCTGCTCTACAGCGGCTTTGTCACCTTCATCAAGGTAAGGCAGCCGGCACTATGTGCAGGGCTGGGGACAGGCTGGGCCAGCCCAGGGAGCCTGCGGGGAGCGGGAGGAGTGTACGGCCATCACGGGCCACAGGCGCAGGCCCAGGGCCTCAGCCCAAGAGCTCACAGGCCCCCGCCCTCTGCCGCCCCGGCCCTACGGTGGAACAGATGCTGGGCGCCTGCTCACGTCGGACTCAGCTGGGCAGGACTCGGGGGCCTGGGCCCTGTCCTCTGAGGACCCTCCCCCTCTCACCCGCCCCCTTCCTGACCCCGGGCTCTCACTGCAGGTGAAATGACTCCAGGAGAGTAGACGCTCAACCTCCACACTGTTGCCAAGGGCAAAGGGGCCCAGCCCGGACTCCAGCCCCATCACCGCCCACCCCCTGCACACCTCTGTCCACCTCTGTCCAGAGCTCAGCCCCCAGGCCCAGAGAGGAGGGCATCACAGCCCGCACACCCCCGAGCCAGCGGACCTCACTGCAGTCCCTTGCCTTTACACCAGCCAGCCGGCCCCATAAACCTTGCTCATTCCGTGCCTCCTGTTTTCCCGTCTCTGTCGTCAGCATCTGCCCCGGTCAGAGGCCCCAGAAGGCTGCCGGCAAGCGTCCAGGGATTCACACCGGGCCTGGGGTGCGGCACTGGCAGCGCAGGCCATGGGAGGCGCCCCTGTGGAAAAAAGCTGGTGGGGCCCCTCTGCCCTGAAGGGAATGGGAGGTGGTGCTCCCACACGCGCGGGCACACGCATGGGGCGCCCCTGCGTACGTGTGTGCACCAGCACAGCTCACACACAAGCACAAGTGCACAGACATAAGCAGTGCACATGTGCCCTCTGCCCCTGCTGACACGAGTGCACACGCATGAACACAAACATGTGCGCACATGTGCACAGGACACGTGCTGGTCTACGGGACTTTTGTGCTCACGTGTGCACACAGACATGGGCCCACACAGGCTCACACGCACCACGAGAAGACAGCCCTCCGTGCTGGGAGTCGGGACGGCCCCCACGCGGAGTTCATTCCCTGTGCCCCACAGCCGCAGGTACGACCCCGACCTTCCTGTCTCCGTCCCTCCGGCACCGCGGGCCGGAGCACACTCCCACGTGGAGCGCGTGAGCAGTAAACGCCGTCCTGCCCAAGGGGGCTTAGAGAAGACCCTGGCACAGCTCAGCACACGGTCAGCAGTGGCCGTCCCGCTGTCACCCAGGGTCCCCAGCTGCAGGAGAGGGAGCAGCCACAGTGGGCATGTGAGAGCGGCGGACGACTCCTGTGTCTCCTGCCCTCCCCACCCACTGGCAGGGTGCAGGGGGGCCCCGCCAAGCCCAGCCCCCACCCCCACCGGTCCACAGCAACACCCCTGCTGCCTCCACCCCACACCCCTGAGCTCACGGCTCCAGCTCATATCCCGTCCCTCCGCACGGACTTCAACTCCACATGTCGCCACTGGAGCTTAGCCCACACCTGACACCCAAAATACCACAGCTGGATGTCAGGCTGAGGTCAGCTGACTCAGCCCCAAAAACCTGCACGCGTTACCCCTACAGACTGCACGTGACCTCCGGGGCAAAGACACTTGCAGAGGCATGAGGGTCAGAGTTCAAAGTCCTGGCGGAACAGGGTCAGTGTTGTCACAGAGTCCATGGGAGAAGGCGGGGTGACCCCAAGCAAGGCAGCCCCCTGTGGCTGTGCAGTGGAGGCAGGGCCATGAGCCCGGGCTGCTGCTCCTGAAGCCAGAAAGCCTGACAGGCTGTGTCCCAGAGCCTCTGGAGGGGCTGCACCTGCCCATGCCTGACCTTGACCCCCTACGGGCCCAGGGCCCCACCTTCCAGGGGCTCAGGCCACACTCTGAGAACGGACTCCCTTCCTCCCCTACACGCCTCCCGCTGTCCCAGCCCTGGGCATAGTCCCAGGACACCGCGTCTCTGGCACCGGCTGGCCCACCACCCTGGTGTCCACAGGGCCCGCCCATAGTCACGTCCTGTGGGGCCACCCTACCTGCCTTGCCCTCGGTAGCCTCTCAGGCCTTCGCCTCTCCGATTCACCAGAAATCGGCACACGGGGCCGTGGCGGCGACGCGCCCTGCCCTCTGCCAGCCCTGCTGGGTTCTCCTCTCCACACCCGCCGCCTGCACGCTCTGCACGTCCCTTTCCCGTCGTACGCTTGGTTTCTTCTGTCTCTCCCCGAGAAAGTCCACACCGAGAGCACAGTGTTTCCCGCTGCTCCCTGACAGCCCCCAGCACACGAGCACAGCCCAGGGCACAGTAGGTGCTCGGCAAGCAGCTGCTGAGGGAAGGGACGCCACCCGCCGCACAAGGCCACCCTGGCTCCCGGCGTGTCCGCCCTCACGCGGCACCGACTTACAGATCTTCCCAGGCCTACCCTCCCCCACGCTGCCCTCTCTGTAAACGAGCTCCTGCCACATGGACCCCAAAAGTCACCCCGAAGTCATCACCACCGTCCTCCTGCACACTGTAAGCCACACCCCCAGAGCTCCCCACTGTCCAGGCGGCCTCCAGGCGTCCCCCACAGCCCTCGGCCGTGTCCTGAGGACACAGCTGTGTCCCGGAGCCTCAGGAACACATCAACGGGTTCCCTTTATACCAGCAAAGAGGTAGGGGCTCCTGCACCCCAACCCAGCCTGCCCGCCCGGCCCAGACACCCAAGCCTGCCCAGGACCACCCTCCTCATGCCCCCGGTTCTGCCCACCTCCCAGCCTGGCCTCGAGGCCCCAAGCACACACCCAGCATCCGCAGTCGCGGAAAGAATGAATGAACGGTCCGGCCGGCCTCAGAGGAGGGCGTGCACTTGGGCCTTCAGACTGAGCCTCCAGCCCAGCCTTGCCCCGAGAAGCCCCTGTGGGACCACGGCTATTCCCAAGGATGCCCCTGGCTTTTCCCAGACCCCTGGATGGACACCGTGAAGCCCCATCCGCAGGCCCCAAGAGAACAGAAGGGGCCGCCCACCAAGCCCCTGACCCTCGTCTTGCCCTGAGCATGGTGGGCACCTGGTTGGGCTAGAGGCTCTGTGTTTGAGCTTCTTTCTGTCCAGGACTCATGCTTACAGAGTGCCCTGAACTCCGTTTCCCTAAAGCACGTGTGAGCCCCAGCCCCTCTGGCCGGTCCGGCGGGTTCCTGCGGCGGAAGAGCCCACGGGCAGCCTTCTACCGCGGCTTCCCCTTTTGTCCTAAATGAGCACCCGCGGACCATGGCCCAACTACAGAAATCTGTCTGCGGAGGCATGTGACCGCCCCCGTGGGGCCCGGCCGGGGGGTTTCCCTCCAAGCAACCAACGGGCTCGCGACCTTCCCCGGCACGGCGGCTCCCGCCCTAAGGCAGCCCGGAGACCTGCAGGCCGAGGCCCGTTTCCGAGCAAGCTCTGCAGCTCCCCCGAGCCACCGCAGCCTTGTCCGCCTGGTCGCGTCCGCCCTGGGCAGGAACATCTGTTTCCAGCTGTGTGGTAAACAGGACACAGCCACCCGCCCACACTAAATCAAGGCGTGACAAGCCGGGTCCCCCGTGTGGAGTTCCCCGCGCAGCCACCTGTGTGGGGCCCGACCGAGCCCCCTCTCCGGCTGTCTGAGGGAAAGGTTTGAGCTGGTTCTGCCCCCCTGGGCTTGTGGACGGAGGCCTCCCAGCACCTGGGCAGAAACCAGACTTCTGTTCTCCAGCCAAGGCCCCGACACCCACTCCCAACCCTTGGCCAGGCCCAGGTTTGCTGTGGTCCCCCTGGAAGTTGGATGGCTGCGGCCGGGCTCCATCAGTACAAGGAGACAGGACCCTGCCCCCACCGTCCGGACAAAAGCCAACTCAGGACCAGCACTACTGACCGATGCGAACCAACGGCCAAACCAGAGGGACTGTGGGGAGGCATTTACGTTCTCAGAAAGACAGCAGAGCCAGAAACTTTAAAAAATAAGATCAGCAGATTTGCCTACGGACCAAAGATTAAACATCTATCAGGAGAGAGTCTCCACGAACAAAGTAAAAAGGAGGGGAGCCAGTGGCCAAAGCGTTGGACATCAGGAAGAGTGTGGGTCAGAGCTCTCCGGAGAATGAACAGTGACGACCAGACAGACAGAGGAGTGAGAGGTAGGTGGGCGGTTGGCCGACGACCGAGAGACAGTGGCAGACGGTGCGTGTCGACAGGCAAGTCTTCAATCCTGCTTTAAAGTCACATAAACGTATAGGGGGTTATTTTAAGGAACTGGATCCGTGACGGTGAAGGCTTGGTGAGCCCAGAATCCGTAAAACAGACCTGCAGCCCGGAGACCCAGAATGGGCGCTGCAGTCAGGTCAGAAGGCGTCTGAAGGCAGAGCCCCCTCCTCCTCTGGGGACCTCAGCCTTTTTCCTCTCAAAGCTCTCAGCTGATCCGACAAGGCCCACCCTCACGTGGAGGCAATCTGCTCCCCTTGATGTCTCCTGATTGAGGGGCTAATCACATTTTTAAAATACCTTCACTCTCTGGACCCGTGTTCGGCCGAACATCTGAGTGCTCCGGCCTGGTCAAGTTAACCATGAAGCTAACCGTCACGGGTTTAGTAAAGGAGCGATGGGACACTGCAGAGAGCAGGAGAAACTTGACCTTCAAGGAAAAGTTTTCAGTGGAAAGTGGAAGGGAGAAATTATTCCCAATGGGTTGTAAACACAAATGACCAAGAAAACACATGAAATTGCTAAAAGTCACCGATAATCAAAGAAAAGCAGCTTCAAACTACCAGGAGCCGCGCGCCACACGGCGGTCCGGTGGACACACAGACAGGTGTCCTCGTGTGGCACCACCGTCCCGATGAGGGACGGACAGCACAGGTGAAAACGAGTAAATGCCCCATAAGAGACAAGGATGCCAGTCACGGACGTCGATGCCAGCTACTATTTGGCTGATGACCGGACCCTTCCAGAGGGGGTGACGGAGCTGCAGGGTCAGCGTGGGCCTGGGGTGCCACATCGCAGACAGAAGGTCCTGGGGCAGACATGAGCCCAGCATCTCACTCCGAGGGAATGGGAAGCCCCCAGAGGGGTTTCGGTAGTCACCACTGCAGAAGTCTGACCTGGGGCCAGGGCAGTGGTCGGGGGGCAGTGGCAGCAGAGAGCAGGGCTCAGATCAAGCACATCCCGGGGGTCGGGGGGAGACCAGACAGGTTTCTCAGAGCCACAATTGCACCCAGAGGGCCTCCCGACCCACAGCTTGGATGGAATTGCCACTTTCTGAGATCAGGGAATGAAGAGCTCCCGTCCACGGATGGCACGTTGAGCAGCCAATTGGACATCCAAGAAGGATGCTGGCTTGGGGCTCCCACAGCAAAACCCAGGAGGACAGTGTTCAGGAAGAGCGCAGAGATGGGGACTCAGATCTGGAACTGCAGGCACAGGGCAGCCTTTATCTGCACGGGACGGCGGGGATGAGCAAGGATGAAACGTGTGGAGAAGAGAAGGCCGAGCCGGGAGGCTGAGCCGGGAGGCCGGGAGGCCGGGAGTGCCGAGGCTGGAAGCAGGAGTCAGAGAGGGAGGGGTTCCAGCTGCGACCAGTGCTGTGGATGGGTCCTGTCGTGGGGCTGAGGACAACCCTGCATCAGACACAGTAGAGGTCATGCTGCCCTCCCAGGAGCAGCGTCAGTGGCAATGTGGGGTCCAGGCCTGAGCAGAGCGGGCACGAGAACTGAGAGCAGAACCACGGTACGGGCCGGCAGGCTTCACGGGGTCCTGACCCAGAAGTCAAGGGTTATTCCTCAAGCACACTGTGAACTTGGAGAAATCTCCATCTGCTGGGCCCTGGGTCACAACTCTGTAAACTTTGAAAATGTTTGGGCCTATCACACAGCAAGCTCCCTGCCAATGCCATGAATGGAATGGGAGTCCAAGACAAGCGTAACGGACAGCCCACGTCTCGCGTCACGTCCGAAGAGGAATCTGTGGCCGTATGTGTCTGGAAAAGAGAAAACACCAAGTTAACACAGAGCCCGAATGTGCAGGAGTGAGACAGCAAACACAAAGCAAGGAAGGAGATAATCATTGTACAAACAAAACCCTCAATAAAAGGTAAGAAAAGAAGGACCAAGAGGGATAGCAGGTCCAAAATTGTCTCTTAAAAAGGACAGACCTCTGAGGGGACAGGCCAGGGAAAGGAGGAGAGGACACGATGTGCATGAAGGACGAGAGAGAGAATCAGTGCTGACGAGGAGGCAGAAGAAGGGACGCGTGAGCATGTGCCACCGGTACGGAGATGGAATGGAAACCCCAGAGCAGGGCGATATCACACTCCAGTCAAGAAGAGAAAAGGTCGAGGGCACCGGGTTTACTGAGTGAGCTGACACGTGGAGGAAGGCGAGTGTGTCCCGAGGGGCCACGGGAGGGGACGCTTGCACCGCCTTCCAGGCAGGGTGACACAGGCAGTCGACGCAGCAGCAGGAGCGACGGAAGCAAGAGGAGGCGGCGCCATCTTAAGGCGCCGAGGGGGAGAACTGGGCCGCCAGAGAGACTGGCCCCTCATACAGCCCTGCGGCCGCCTCACACAGCCCTGGGAGCCCGAAGTCTGGCGTCACGGTGTGGGAAGGCCACGCTCCCTCCGTGCCTCGAGGGGAACCCCCTGCTCCTTCCAGTCTCAGGGGGCTGCCCACGACAGCATCCCTCGGCCTTGGACGTGTCACACCAATCTCTGCCTCACATAGCGTGTGGCCCATGTTGCTGCGTCTACATGTCCCTCTTCTTAAAAGGACGGTAGTCCTACTGGATGGTGGACCCACCCATTCATATATGGCCTCATCGTAACTTGATTACGTCTTCAAGGAGCCTGTGTCCAAATAGGGTCACAGTTACAGGCTCTGGCTGGGCATGAATTTGAGGGGGACACTATTGAGCCCGGATCCTTTCCTTTCCTGAGCACTTTACCCCTGAATCTGTTAGGTGGGCAGGTTGGGGCAGCAGGGGTGGGGACATGCACAGTCAGAGCTCAGAGCCCCACCCAGACTGAGAAGTGAGGTCTGAAGCAGGGTCTGGAGGTTCCGAGAGGGCAACTCAGATCTCCACACTGGAGATGACAGGAAGGTGTCCGGGTGAGCAGGGACAGGAGGCTGGCACATCCAGGCGCCAACCAGGTGAGTGAACACGCCCAGAAGAGTGGAGGACAGGAGCCCACAGTCCCCGAGAGAGAAAGAACTGAATGGGTCCTGTGCTGGGGGAGGTTGGGTGCGTCAGTTTGAATCCATGATTTCTAGTATATTGAGACAAATACACATGCACGTAATCGATTAAATGCCCAAAAGCCTCCCAGACCTGATGAAGTACATGAATCCCCACACACAGGAAGCTTGTGAGCTCCAGTATAAATAGGCTGGACGCTCTACTTATGTGTCAGTGGTGTGCGGGGAATATTTCTATGTATAATGTGCTTTTTGTGTTTTGTGCTTTTTTCCGTTTATTTATTTGAGAGAGCTTTAGTGTGGGGGAGGGGAAGAGAGAGAAGCAGACACCCCCGTGAGCAGAGAGCCCAACACAGAACTTGATCCCAGGCTCCTGAGACCATGACCTGAGTTGAAAGCAGACACCTAACCAACTGAGCCCCCCCAGGCACCCCTTATGTTCTGTTTTTTTAATATAAAATATGAAGCTGGTTAAGCTCGGTGATATTCACCCAAGGAAAGCTGATCACAAGTAAAACAGACTTTAAGGCAAAAAGCATTAGGGGACCCGAAGAGGGATGACCCAGCTCTCCATGTGCACACACCTGGACTACAGTTCTCCAAATACAGAGCAAGAAATGGATCAACCTGCAGGAAGATGACAGACTTAAACTTGTCATGGGAAGTGTCACCACCTGCATCTGTAGGCACAGAGTGGGCAGATAAGTATTAGTAAAGATGCACTCCATGGTCGCACTCCACTAAGAATTCAACCCCCTGGTGGCGAACAGGCATTGGGAAGAGCCACTGCAGCAGCCCACACACCCTGAGCCTTGCAGCACATCCATTCATTGTTCCATACTATGGCCATAAAAGAATTCCCAACACATTCCCAAAGAGGAAGTGCACGTGGTGACAATGGCATGATTATACCGGACAGTGTCATTTCCTTCAGGCTTGGCGGCGCATCTGTGGGATGGGGTCTGCACCTGGTGAGGAGGCCCACACCACCCCTTCTTCATGACCCCAGACCCTGATTCAATTGTGCTCATCCAGGTCTTGGGGTCCCACTCTTTCACTCTAGACCCTTTCCTTCATGGGAGGCAGATCTGGGACTTTGAATTAAGCTTTTGCTACAATCCTTGTCACTCTTTGATTGGGTGCTAGGTCCCATTCTCAGTAATATTTGTCCTCTGGCTGCAGGATATGGAGCCTCTTAAAATACTCTCATAGAAGGGTAGAGAGCCCAGATATGGACCCACATCTCTATGGTCAAATAAACTTTGACAAATCAGGAAAAAATATACAGTGGAAAAAAGACAGTATGTTCAATAAATGGTGCTGGGAAAATTGGACAGCTATGTGTAGAAGAATGAAACTCGACCATTCTCTTACACCGTACACAAAGATAAACTCAAAATAGATAAAAGACCTCAATGTGAGGCAGAAATCTATCAAAATCCTAGAGGAGAACATAGGCAGTAACCATTTCAACATCGGCCACAGCAACTTCTTTCAAGATATGTCTCTAAAGGCAAAGGAAACAAAAGTGAAAATGAACTTTTGGGACTTCATCAAGATAAAAAGCTTCTTCACAGCAAAGGAAACAGTCAACAAAACAGAGAGGCAACCCATGGAATGGGAGAAGATATTTGCGAATAACACTACAGACAAAGGGCTGATATCCAAGATCTATAAAAAACTCCTGAAACTCAGTACTCAAAAACAGATAATCACATCAAAAAATGGGCAGAAGATATGAGCAGACACTTCTCCAATGAAGACATAGAAATAGCTATCAGACACATGAAAAAATGTTCATCATCACTAGCCATCAGGGAGATTCAAATCAAAACCACATTGAGATACCCCCTTACACCAGTTAGAATGGCCAAAATTAGCAAGACAGGAAACAACATGTGTTGGAGAGGATGTGGAGAAGGGGGAACCCTCTTCCACTGTTGGTGGGAATGCATGTTGGTGCAGCCCCTTTGGAGAACAGTGTGGAGATTCCTCAAGAAATTAAAAATAGAGCTTCCCCATGACCCTGCAATTGTACTACTGGGTATTTACCCCAAAGATACAGATGTAGGGAAAAGAAGGGCCATCTGTGCCCCAATGTTCATAGCAGCAATGACCACAGTCGCCAAATTGTGGGAAAGAACAGAGATGCCCTTCAACAGACTAATGGATAAGGAAGATGTGGTCCATATATACTATGGAGTATTATGTCTCCATCAGAAAGGATGAAAACCCAACTTTTGTATCAACATGGATGGGACTGGAAGAGATTATGCTGAGTGAAGTAAGTCAAGCAGAGAGAGTCAATTATCATATGGTTTCACTTATTTGTGGAGCATAAGGAATAACACAGAGCACATGGTGAACTGGAGAGGAGAAGGGAGTTGGGGGAAATCAGAGGGGGAGAAGAACCATGAGAGACTGTGGACTCTGAGAAACAAACTGAGGGTTTGGAGCAGATGAGGGTGGGAGGTTGGGTGAGCCTGGTGGTGGGTATTATGGAGGGCATGTATCCATGGAACACTGGGTGTGGTGCATAAACAATGAACCTTGGAACACTAAAAAAACAAAATAAAAATTTTAAAAAAGAAAGAAAACCAAAGCTGGGGGCATCATGTTGCCTGAGTTCAAGCTGTATTACAAAGTTGTGACATGAAGGTATCATGGCACTAGCACAAAAACAGACACATAGATCAATGGAACAGAATAGAGAACACAGAAATGGACCCCCAACTCTATGGTCAACTAATCTTCGGCAAATCAGGAAAAATATCCAATGGAAAAAGACAGTTTCCTCAATAAATGGTGTTGGTCAAAATTGGACAGGGCCATGCAGAAGAATGAAAATGTACCATTCTCTAACACTATAAACAAAGACAAAGTCTAAATGGATGAATGATCTAAATGTGAGACAGGAATCCATCAAAATCCTAGAGGAGAACATAGGGAGTAACCCCTTCAACATTGGTTACAGCAACTTCTTGCTAGATGTGTTTCCAAAGACATTCTGTCCAAAGGGAAACAAAAGCAAGGATGAACAACTGGACCTTCAGCAAAATAAAAAGCTTCCGCACAACAAAGGAAACAGTCAACAAAACTAAAAGGCAACTTGTGGAATGAGAGAAGATATTTGTAAATGGTCTTACAGATAAAAGCCTAGTATCCAAGATCTACAAAGAACTTATCAAAGTAAACACCCAAGAAACAACGAATCCAGTCGAGAAATGGGCAGAAGACATGAACAGACACTTCTCCAATGAAGACATACAAATGGACAAGAGTCAAGATGGCAGAGAAGTAGCAGCTGAGACTACCTCAGGTAGCAGGAGATCAGCTAGATAGCTTATCCAAAGATTGCAAACACCTACAAATCCAACGGGAGATCGAAGAGAAGAACAGAAATTCTAGAAACAGAAAATCAACCACTTTCTGAAAGGTAGGAATGGCGGAGAAGTGAATCCAAAGCGACGGGAAGATAGACTGTGGGGGGAGGGCCCGCCTCCCGGCAAGCGACTGAAAAACGAAGCACAAAATCAGGACTTCTAAAAGTCTGTTCCGCTGAGGGACATCGCTCCAGAGGCTAAACCAGGGTGAAGCCCATGCGGGGTCACCGCGGCCTCAGTTCCCGCAGGGTCACAGAAGGATAGGGGGTGTCTGAGTGTCGCAGAGCTTGCAGGTACTAGAGCGGGGAAGCCGACTACAGAGACAGAGCCAAGGAGTGACTCTCAGCTCGGGATTACCTTGAACCGGTCGCAGGCTCGGTCAGCTCGGAGCGCGGCCAGAGGCCAGGGTGACGGGAGTCATTGGGCGCTGTTCTCTGAGGGCGCACTGAGGAGTGGGGCCCCGGGCTCTCGGCTCCTCCGGGCCAGACACCGGGAGGCCGCCATCTTCATTCCCGCCCTCTGGAACTCTACGGAAAGTGCTCAGGGAACAAAAGCTCCCGAAAGCGAACCCGAGCGGATTACTCAGCCCGGCCCCAGGTAAGGGCGGTGCAACTCCGCCTGGGGCAAAGACGCTTGAGAATCACTACAACAGGCCCCTCCCCCAGAAGATCAACAAGAAACCCAGCCAGGACCAAGTTCACCTACCAAGGAGTGCAGGTTCAATACCAAGGAGAGCAGCAGAATTCCAGAGGAGGAGAAAGCAAAGCACGGAACTCATGGCTTTCTCCCCATGATTCTTTAGCCTTGCAGTTAATTTAATTTTTTTCTTTTTCTTTTTTTTCTTCTGCTGCTAAATTTTTTTTAACTTTTACCCTTTTCTTTTTTAATATTTTTAACTAGTTTACCCAATATATATTTTTTTCTTTTTTATATTTTTTCTTTAATCGTTTTCTTTTTTTAATTGCTTCTTTTTTTTCTGAACCTCTTTTTATCCCCTTTCTCCCAGACCCCATGATTTGGGATCTCTTCTGATTTGGTTAAAGCGTATTTTCCTGGAGTCTCTGCCTCCCTTTTAGTATTTTACTTGCCCCTTCATATACTCTTACCTGGACAAAATGACAAGGCGGAAAAATTCAACACAAAAAAAAGAACAAGAGGCAGTACCGAAGGCGAGGGACCTAATCAATACAGACATTGGTAATATGTCAGATCTAGAGTTCAGAATGGCGATTCTCAAGGTTCTAGCCAGGCTCGAAAAAGGCATGGAAGATATTAGAGAAACCCTCTCAGGAGATTTAAAAGCCATTTCTGGAGAAATAAAAGAACTAAAATCTAACCAAGTTGAAATCAAAAAAAGCTATTAATGAGGTGCAATCAAAAATGGAGGCTCTCATGATTTTATTTATTTGGGTCCTTTCTCTTTTCTTTTTGATAAGTCTGGCCAGGGGTTTATCAATCTTATTAATTCTTTCAAAGAACCAGCTCCTAGTTTCGTTGATTTGTTCTATTGGTTTTTTGGTTTCTATTTCATTGATTTCTGCTCTGATCTTTATGATTTCTCTCCTCCTGCTGGGTTTAGGGTTTCTTTCTTGTTCTTTCTCCAGCTCTTTTAGGTGTAGGGTTAGGTTGTGTACCTGAGATCTTTCTTGTTTCTTGAGAAAGGCTTGTACCGCTATATATTTTCCTCTCAGGACTGCCTTTGTTGTGTCCCACAAATTCTGAACCGTTGTGTTTTCATTATCATTTGTTTCCATAAATTTTTTCAATTCTTCTTTAATTTCCTGGTTGACCCATTCATTCTTTAGAAGGATGCTGTTCAGTCTCCATGTATTTGGGTTCTTTCCAAATTTCCTCTTGTGATTGAGTTCTAGCTTCAGAGCATTGTGGTCTGAAAATATGCAGGGAATGATCCCAATCTTTTGATACCGGTTGAGACTTGATTTAGGACCAAGAATGTGATCTATTCTGGAGAATGTTCCATGTGCACTAGAGAAGAATGTGTATTCTGTTGCTTTGGGATGAAATGTTCTGAATATATCTGTGATGTCCATCTGGTCCAGTGTGTCATTTAAGGCCTTGATTTCCTTGTTGATTTTTTGCTTGGATGATCTGTCCATTTCAGTGAGGGGAGTGTTAAAATCCCATACTATTATTGTATTCTTGTCGATGTGTTTCTTTGATTTTGTTATTAATTGGTTTATATAGTTGGCTGCTCCCACATTAGGGGCATAGATATTTAAAAGCTTTTGCACAGCAAAGGAAACAGTGAACAAAACCAAAAGACAACTGACAGAATGGGAGAAGATATTTGCAAATGACATATCAGATAAAGGGCTAGTGTCCAAAATCTATAAAGAACTTAGCAAACTCAACACCCAAAGAACAAATAATCCAATCAAGAAATGGGCAGAGGACATGAACAGACATTTCTGCAAAGAAGACATCCAGATGGCCAACAGACACATGAAAAAGTGCTCCACATCACTCGGCATCAGGGAAATACAAATCAAAACCACAATGAGATATCACCTCACACCAGTCAGAATGGCTAAAATTAACAAGTCAGGAAATGACAGATGCTGGCGAGGATGCGGAGAAAGGGGAACCCTCCTACACTGTTGGTGGGAATGCAAGCTGGTGCAACCACTCTGGAAAACAGCATGGAGGTTCCTCAAAATGTTGAAAATAGAACTACCCTATGACCCTGCAATTGCACTGCTGGGTATTTACCCTAAAGATACAAACGTAGTGATCCGAAGGGGCACGTGCACCCAAATGTTTATAGCAGCAATGTCTACAATAGCCAAACTATGGAAAGAACCTAGATGTCCATCTACAGACGAATGGATAAAGAAGATGTGGTATATATACACAATGGAATACTATGCAGCCATCAAAAGAAATGAAATCTTGCCATTTGCGACGACGTGGATGGAATTAGAGGGTATCATGCTTAGCGAAATAAGTCAATCGGAGAAAGACAACTATCATATGATCTCCCTGATATGAGGGAGAGGAGATGCAACATGGGGGGTTGAGGGGGTAGGAGAAGAGTAATTGAAACAAGATGGGATTGGGAGGGAGACAAACCATAAGTGACTCTTAATCTCACAAAACAAACTGAGGGTTGATGGGGGGAGGGGGTTGGGAGAGGGGGTGGGGTTATGGATATTGGGGAGGGTATGTGCTATGGTGAGTGTTGTGAAGTGTGTAAACCTGGCGATTCGCAGACCTGTACCCCTGGGGATAAAAATATATGTTTATAAAGCTGTAAAAAAAAAAAAAAAGAAAAATAATGGAGGCTCTCACTGCTAGGATAAATGAGGCAGAAGACAGAATTAGTGATATAGAAGACCAAATGACAGAGAATGGAGAAGCTGAGCAAAAGAGGGACAAACAGCTACTGGACCATGAGGGGAGAATTCGAGAGATAAATGACACCATAAGATGAAACATTAGAATAATTGGGACTCCAGAAGAAGAAGAAAGAGAGAGGGGGGCAGAAGGTATATTGGAAAGAATTATTGGAGAGAATTTCCCTAATATGGCAAAGGGAACAAGCATCAAAATCCAGGAGGTGCAGAGAACCCCCCTCAAAATCAATAAGAATAGGTCCACACCCTGTCACCTAATAGTAAAATTTACAAGTCTTAGTGACAAAAAGAAGATCCTGAAAGCAGCCTGGGACAAGAAGTATAACATACAATGGTAAAAATATTAGATTGGCAGCAGACGTATCCACAGAGACCTGGCAGGCCAGAAAGAGCTGGCATGATATATTCAGAGCACTAAACGAGAAAAACATGCAGCCAAGAATACTATATCCAGCTAGGCTATCATTGAAAATAGAAGGAGAGGGACGCCTGGGTGGCTCAGTTGGTTAAGCAGCTGCCTTCGGCTCAGGTCATGATCCCAGCGTCCTGGGATCGAGTCCCACATCGGGCTCCTTGCTTGGCAGGGAGCCTGCTTCTCCCTCTGCCTCTGCCTGCCACTCTGTCTGCCTGTGCTCACTCTCGCTTCTCTCTCTATGACAAATAAATAAATAAAATCTTTAAAAAAGAAAATAGAAGGAGAGATTAAAAGCTTCCAGGGCAAACAAAAACTGAAAGAATTTGCAAACACCAAACCAGCTCTACAGGAAATATTGAAAGGGGTCCTCTAAGCAAAGACAGACCCTAAAAGTAGTAGATCAGAAAGGAACAGAGACAATATACAGTAACAGTCACCTTACAGGCAATACAATGGCACTAAATTCATATCTCTCAATACTTACCCTGAATGTTAATGGGCTAAATGCCCCCAATCAAAAGACACAGGGTATCAGAATGGATAAAAAAACAAAACCCATCTATCTGTTGCCTACAAGAAACTCATTTTAGACCCGAAGACACCTCCAGATTTAAAGTGAGGGGGTGGAAGAGAATTTACCATGCTAATGGACATCAGAAGAAAGCAGGAGTGGCAATCCTTATATCAGATCAATTAGATTTTAAGCCAAAGACTATAATAAGAGATGAGGAAGGACACTATATCATACTCAAAGGAACTGTCCAACAAGAAGATCTAACAATTTTAAATATCTATGCCCCTAACGTGGGAGCAGCCAACTATATAAACCAATTAATAACAAAATCAAAGAAACACATCAACAATCATACAATAATAGTAGGGGACTTTAACACTTCTCTCACTGAAATGGACAGATCATCCAAGCAAAAGATCAACATGGAAATAAAGGCCTTAAGTGACACACTGGACCAGACGGACATCACAGATATATTCAGAACATTCCATCCCAAAGCAACAGAATACGCATTCTTCTCTAGTGCACATGGAACATTCTCCAGAATAGATCACATCCTCGGTCCTAAATCAGGTCTCAATCGGTATCAAAAGATTGGGATCATTCCCTGCATATTTTCAGACCACAATGCTCTGAAGCTAGAACTCAATCACAAGAGGAATGCTGGAAAGAACCCAAATACATGGAGACTAAATAGCATCCTTCTAAAGAATGAACGGGTCAACCAGGAAATTAAAGAAGAATTGAAAAAATTCATGAAAACTAATGATAATGAAAACACAGCGGTTCAAAATCTGTGGGACACAACAAAGGCAGTCCTGAGAGGAAAATATATAGCGGTACAAGCCTTTCTCAAGAAACAAGAAAGGTCTCAAGTACACAACCTAACGCTACACCTAAAGGAACTGGAGAAAGAACAAGAAAGAAACCCTAAACCCAGCAGGAGAAGAGAAATCATAAAGATCAGAGCAGAAATCAATGAAATAGAAACCAAAAAAAAAAAAAAAATAGAACAAATCAACAAAACTAGGAGCTGGTTTTTTGAAAGAATTAATAAGATGATAAACCCCTGGCCAGACTTATCAAAAAGAAAAGAGAAAGGACCCAAATAAATAAAATCATGAATGAAAGAGGAGAGATCAAAACTAACACCAAAGAAATACAGACAATTATAAGAACATACTATGAGCAAGTCTACGCCAACAAATTTCACAATCTGGAAGAAATGGATGCATTCCTAGAGACATATAAACTACCACAACTGAACCAGGAAGAAATAGAAAACCGGAACAGACTCATAACCAGTAAGGAGATCGAAACAGTCATCAAAAATCTCCAAACAAACAAAAGCCCAGGGCCAGACGGCTTCCCGGGGGAATTCCACCAAACATTTAAAGAAGAACTAATTCCTATTCTCCTGAAACTGTTCCAAAAAATAGAAATAGAAGGAAAACTTCCAAACTCATTTTATGAGGCCAGCATCACCTTGATCCCAAAACCAGACAAGGATCCCAACAAAAAAGAGAACTACAGACCAATATCCTTGATGAACACAGATGCAAAAATTCTCGCCAAAATACTAGCCAATAGGATTCAACAGTACATTAAAAGGATTATTCACCACGACCAAGTGGGATTTATTCCAGGGCTGCAAGGTTGGTTCAACATCCGCAAATCAATCAATGTGATACAACACATTAATAAAAGAAAGAACAAGAACCATATGATACTCTCCATAGATGCTGAAAAAGCATTTGACAAAGTACAGCATCCCTTCCTGATCAAAACTCTTCAAAGTGTGGGGATAGACGGCACATACCTCAATATTATCAAAGCCATCTATGAAAAACCCACCGCAAATATCATTCTCAATGGAGAAAAACTGAAAGCTTTTCCGCTAAGGTCAGGAACACGGCAGGGATGTCCGTTATCACCACTGCTATTCAACATAGTACTAGAAGTCCTAGCCTCAGCAATCAGACAACAAAAGGAAATTAAAGGCATCCAAATCGGCAAAGAAGAAGTCAAACTATCACTCTTTGCAGATGATATGATACTGTATGTGGAAAACCCAAAAGACTCCACTCCAAAACTGCTAAAACTTGTACAGGAATTCAGTCAAGTGTCAGGATATAAAATCAATGCACAGAAATCAGTTGCATTTCTCTACACCAACAACAAGACAGAAGAAAGAGAAATTAAGGAGTCCATCCCATTTACAATTGCACCCAAAACTATAAGATACCTAGGAATAAACCTAACCAAAGAGACTAAGAATCTATACTCAGAAAACTATAAAGTACTCATGAAAGAAATTGAGGAAGACACAAAGAAATGGAAAAATGTTCCATGCTCCTGGATTGGAAGAATAAATATTGTGAAAATGTCTATGCTACCTAAAGCAATCTACACATTTAATGCAATTCCTATCAAAGTACCATCCATTTTTTTCAAAGAAATGGAACAAATAATCCTAAAATTTATATGGAACCAGAAAAGACCTCGAATAGCCAAAGGAATATTGAAAAAGAAAGCCAAAGTTGGTGGCATCACAATTCCGGACTTCAAGCTCTATTACAAAGCTGTCATCATCAAGACAGCATGGTACTGGCACAAAAACAGACACATAGATCAATGGAACAGAAAAGAGAGCCCAGAAATGGACCCTCAACTCTATGGTCAACTCATCTTCGACAAAGCAGGAAAGAATGTCCAATGGAACAAAGACAGCCTCTTCAATAAATGGTGTTGGGAACATTGGACAGCCACATGCAGAAAAATGAAATTGGATCATTTCCTTACACCACACACGAAAATAGACTCAAAATGGATGAAGGATCTCAATGTGAGAAAGGAATCCATCAAAATCCTCGAGGAGAACACAGGCAGCAACCTCTTAGACCTCAGCCACAGCAACATCTTCCTAGGAACATCACCAAAGGCAAGGGAAGCAAGGGCAAAAGTGAACTTTTGGGTTTTATCAAGATCAAAAGCTTTTGCACAGCAAAGGAAACAGTGAACAAAACCAAAAGACAACTGACAGAATGGGAGAAGATATTTGCAAATGACATATCAGATAAAGGGCTAGTGTCCAAAATCTATAAAGAACTTAGCAAACTCAACACCCAAAGAACAAATAATCCAATCAAGAAATGGGCAGAGGACATGAACAGACATTTCTGCAAAGAAGACATCCAGATGGCCAACAGACACATGAAAAAGTGCTCCACATCACTCGGCATCAGGGAAATACAAATCAAAACCACAATGAGATATCACCTCACACCAGTCAGAATGGCTAAAATTAACAAGTCAGGAAATGACAGATGCTGACGAGGATGCGGAGAAAGGGGAACCTCCTACACTGTTGGTGGGAATGCAAGCTGGTGCAACCACTCTGGAAAACAGCATGGAGGTTCCTCAAAATGTTGAAAATAGAACTACCCTATGACCCAGCAATTGCACTGCTGGGTATTTACCCTAAAGATACAAACGTAGTGATCCGAAGGGACAAGTGCACCCGAATGTTTATAGCAGCAATGTCTACAATAGCCAAACTATGGAAAGAACCTAGATGTCCATCAACAGACGAATGGATAAAGAAGATGTGGTATATATACACAATGGAATACTATGCAGCCATCAAAAGAAATGAAATCTTGCCATTTGCGATGACGTGGATGGAACTAGAGGGTATCATGCTTAGCGAAATAAGTCAATCGGAGAAAGACAACTATCATATGATCTCCCTGATATGAGGGAGAGGAGATGCAACATGGGGGGTTAAGGGGGTAGGAGAAGAATAAATGAAACAAGATGGGATTGGGAGGGAGACAAACCATAAGTGACTCTTAATCTCACAAAACATACTGAGGGTTGATGGGGGGAGGGGGTTGGGAGAGGGGGGTGGGGTTATGGATATTGGGGAGGGTATGTGCTATGGTGAGTGCTGTGAAGTGTGTAAACCTGGCGATTCGCAGACCTGTACCCCTGGGGATAAAAATATATGTTTATAAAGCTGTAAAAAAAAAAAAAAAAAAAGAAAGGATGAATACCCAAGTTTTGTAGCAACATGGACAGGACTGGAAGAGATTATGCTGAGTGAAACAAGTCAAGCAGAGAGAGTGAATTATCATATGGTTTCACTTATTTGTGGAGCATAACAAATAGCATGGAGGACAAGGGGAGATGGAGAGGAGAAGGGAGTTGAGGGAAATTGGAAGGGGAGGTGAACCATGAGAGACTATGGACTCTGAAAAACGATCTGAGAATTTTGAAGGGGTGGGGGGTGGGAGGTTGGGGGCACCAGGTGGTGGGTATTGTAGAGGGCACGGATTGCATGGAGCACTGGGTGTGGTGCAAAAATAATGAATACTGTTATGCTGAAAAAATAAAAAATTATTAAAAAAAAAAGATACAAATGTAATGATCCGAAGGGACACGTGCACCCAAATGTTTATAGTAGCAATGTCTACAATAGCCAAACTATGGAAAGAACCTAGATGTCCATCAACAGACGAATGGATAAAGAAGATGTGGTATATATACACAATGGAATACTATGCAGCCATCAAAAGAAATGAAATCTTGCCATTTGTGATGACGTGGATGGAACTAGAGGGTATCATGCTTAGTGAAATAAGTCAATCGGAGAAAGACAACTCTCATATGATCTCCCTGATATGAGGGAGAGGAGATGCAACATGGGGGGTTAAGGGGTAGGAGAAGAGTAAATGAAACAAGATGGGATTGGGAGGGAGACAAACCATAAGTGACTCTCAATCTCACAAAACAAACTGAGGGTTGCTGGGGGGAGGGGGTTGGGAGAGGGGGGTGTGGTTATGGACATTGGGGAGGGTATGTGCTATGGTGAGTGCTGTGAAGTGTGTAAACCTGGTGATTCACAGACCTGTACCCCTGGGAATAAAAATATATTATATGTTTATTAAAAAAAAAAGACATACAAATGGCTAACAGACACATGAAAAACGTTCATCATCACTAGCCATCAGGGAGATTCAAATCAAAACCACACTGAGATAGCACCTTACACCAGTTAGAATGGCCCAAATTAACAAGACAGCAAACAACATGTGTTGGAGAGGATGGGGAGAAAGGGGAACCCTCTTACACTGTTGGTAGGAATGCAAGCCGGTTCAGGCACTTTGGAAAAGAGTATGGAGGTTCCTCAAAACATTAAAAATAGAGCTACCCTACGACCCAGCAATTGCACTACTGGTATTTACCCCAAAGATACAGATGTAGCAAAAAAACGTGGCACCTGCACCACAATGCTCATAGCAGCAATGTCCACAATAGCCAAACTGTGGAAGGAGCTGAGATGCCCTTCAACAGATGAATGGAGAAAGAAGATGTGGTCCATGTATACAATGGAATATTGCTTAGCTATCAGAAAGAGTGAATACTCAGCATTTGCATCGACATGGTTGGAACTACAGGGGATTATGCTGAGTGAAATAAGTCAAGCAGAGAAAGCCAATTACCATACGATTTCACTTATTTGTGCACCATAAGGAATAGCATGAAGGACATTAGGAGAAGGAAGGGGAAAATGAAGAGGGGGATCAGAGTGGGGAGATGAACCATGGACTCTGGGAAACAATCTGAGAGCTTCAGAGTATACAGGGTGGGGGGATGAGTTCACCCTGTTATGGGTATTAAGGAGGACACATGTTGTAATGAGTCCTGGGTATTATACAAATATAGTTACTCATGGAAGATTACATCAAAAACTAATGAATTACTGTATGAGACTAAGATAACATAACAAATAAATATTTTTTTAAATGTAATGTACAGCATGGTGACTGTAGTCGATAATACAGTGCTGTGTCTTTGAAAGTTGCTGACAGAGTAGATTGTAAAAATTCTCGTCCCAAGAAAAAAGTATTTAACTATGTGAGATAATGCATGTGAACTACATGTGTGGTGTACATCTTGTAATATACACATATATTAAATCATTGTGTTGTACACCTGAAACCAATACAATGTTATAGGTCAATTATATCTCAATAAAACTGGGGGGATAGAAGTTATCAAACTAAACACCCAAGAAACAAAGAATCCAGTCAAGAAATGTGCAGAACGTATGAACAGACAATTCTCCGAAGAAGACATACAAATGGCTAACAGACACATGAGAAATATTCAATATCATTAGCCATCAGGGAGATTCAAATCAAAACCACATTGAGATACCACCTTACAACACTTAGAATGGCCAAAATTAACAAGACAGGAAACAATAGATGTTGGTGAGGATGTGGAAAAAGGTGAACCCTCTTACACTGTTTTAGTATATGTGCTGCTGAAGTGAGCGCCCTCTTACACTGTTGGTGGATATATAAACTGGTGCAGCCACTCTGGAAATCAGTATGGAGTTTCCTCAAAGAGTTAAAAACAGAGCTACCCTACGACTCAGCAATTGCATTACTGAGTATTCACCCCAAAGATACAGATGTCATAAAAGAAGGGGCACATGCACCCCAGTGTTCATAGCAACAATATCCACAATAATCAAACTGTGGAAGGAGCTTAGATATCCATCAATAAACGAATAGATAAAAAAGATGTAGCTCCCGAATGTTTATAGCAGCAATGTCTACAATAGCCAAACTATGGAAAGAACCTAGATGTCCATCAACAGACAAAGGGATAAAGAAGATGTGGTATATATACACAATGGAATACTATGCAGCCATCAAAAGAAATGAAATCTTGCCATTTGCGACGACGTGGATGGAACTAGAGGGTATCATGCTTAGTGAAATAAGTCAATCGGAGAAAGACAACTCTCATATGATCTCCCTGATATGAGGGAGAGGAGATGCAACATGGGGGGGTTAAGGGGGTAGGAGAAGAGTAAATGAAACAAGATGGGATTGGGAGGGAGACAAACCATAAGTGACTCTCAATCTCACAAAACAAACTGAGGGTTGCTGGGGGGAGGGGGTTGGGAGAGGGGGGTGTGGTTATGGACATTGGGGAGGGTATGTGCTATGGTGAGTGCTGTGAAGTGTGTAAACCTGGCGATTCACAGACCTGTACCCCTGGAGATAAAAATATATTATATGTTTATAAAAAATAAAATTTAAATTTAAAAAAATATATGGAAAAAAAAGATGTAGCTCATATATAAATGGAATATTACTCAGCCATTAGAAAAGATGAATACATACCATTTACACTGATGTGGATAGAAATGAAGGGTATTAGCTAAGTGAAGTAAGTCAGTCAAAGAAAGACAACTGTCATATTGTTTCACTGACATGTGGAATCTAAGAAACAGGACAGAGGATCAGAAGGGATAGGAGGGAAAACCGAATGGGAAGAAATCAGAGAGGGAAACAATCCATAAGAGACTCTTACCTCTGGGAAACAAACTTAGGGTTACAGAAGGGAGGGGTGGGGGATGGGGTGACCAGGTGATGGGTATTAAGGAGGGCACATGTTCTGAGGAGCACTGGGTTTTATACATAATTACTGAATCATTGAACACTACATCAAAAACACTAACAATGAAAATACAGAAAGGGAAATTAGAGAATTGAGTCCATTCACTATGGCACCAAGAACCATAAAATACCTGGGAATAAACCTAACCAAAGGGGTAGAGGATCTGTGCTCGAAGAACTACAGAACACTCGTGAAGGAAATTGAAGAAGACACAAAAAGATGGAAGACCATTCCATGCTCTTGGATCGGAAGAATAAACATTGTTAAAATGTCTATACTGCCTAGAGTAATCTATACTTTCAATGCCATTCTGATCAAAATTCCACCAGCATTTTTCAAAGAGCTGGAGCAAACAATCCTAAAATATGTATGGAACCAGAAGAGACCCTGAATTTCTAAGGAAATGTTGAAAAAGAAAAACAAAACTGGGGCATCACGTTGCCTGATTTCAAGCTTCATTACAAAGGTGTGACCACCAAGACATCATGGTACTGGCATAAAAACAGACACATAGACCAGTGGAACAGAGTAAAGAGCCCAGATATGGACCCTCAACTCTATGGTCAGTTAATCTTTGACAAAACAGGAAAAAAATATACAATGGAAAAAAGACAGTCTCTTCAATAAATGTTGTTGGGAACATTGGACAGCTATATGTAGAAGAATGAAACTCAACCATTCTCTTATTCCATACACAAAGATAAACTCAAAATGGATAAAAGACCTCAACGTGAGACAGGAATCCATCAGAATCCTAGAGGAGAACATAGGCAGTAACCTCTTCGATATCAGCCACAGCAACTTCTTTCAAGAAATGTCTGTAAAGGCAAAGGAAACAAAAGAGAAAATGAATTGTGAGGACTTCATCACAGTCAAAAGCTTCTGCACTGCAAAGGAAACAGTCAACAAAACAAAGAGGCAACCAACAGAATGGGAGAAGATATTCACGAATGACACTACAGATAAAGGACTGGTATCCAGGATCTATAAAGAACTCCTCAAACTCAACACACACAAAACAGATGATCACACCAAAAAATGGGCAGAAGAGAGGACCAGACACTTCTCCAATGAAGACATACAAATGGCTATCAGACACATGAAAAAATGTTCATCATCACTAGCCATCAGGGAGATTCAAACCAAAACTACATTGAGATACCACCTTACACCAGTCAGAATGGCCAAAATTAGCAAGACAGGAAACAACATGTGTTGGAGAGGATGTGGAGAAGGGGGAACCCTCTCACACTGTTGGTGGGAATGCACGTTGGTGCAGCCACTTTGGAGAACAGTGTGGAGATTCCTCAAGAAATTAAAAATAGAGCTTCCCTATGACCCTGCAACTGCACTACTGGGTATTTACCCCAAGATACAGATGGAGTGAAAAGAAGGGCCATCTGTACCCCAATGTTCATAGCAGTAATGGCCACGGTCGCCAAACTGTGGAAAGAACCAAGATGCCCTTCAACGGACAAATGGATAAGGGAGATGTGGTCCATATACACTATGGAGTATGATGCCTCCATCAGAAAGGATGAATACCCAACTTTTGTAGCAACATGGACAGGACTGGAGGAGATTATGCTGAGTGAAATAAGTCAAGCAGAGAGAGTCAATTATCATATGGTTTCACTTACTTTTAGAGCATAAGGAATAACACAGAGGACATGTGGAGCTGGAGAGAAGGGAGTTGGGGGAAATTGGAGGGGGAAAAGAACCATGAGAGACTGTGGACTCTGAGAAACAATCTGAGGGTTTTGGAGGG
The DNA here is from genome assembly GCF_902655055.1 of Lutra lutra. Classification (NCBI taxonomy): domain Eukaryota; kingdom Metazoa; phylum Chordata; class Mammalia; order Carnivora; family Mustelidae; genus Lutra; species Lutra lutra. The sequence goes on along the minus strand of NC_062284.1, from coordinate 146,977,125 downwards.
GATGGGGTCGAGGGTTGGGTGAGCCTGGTGGTGGGTATCATGGAGGGCACATATTGCATGGAGCACTGGGTGTGGTGCATAAACAATGAATTCTGGAACAATGAAAAGAAATTTGAAAAATAAATAAAATTTTAAAAAAGAACCAATGATGTACTACATGTTAGGTAACTGAACATACTAAAAAAAAAAAAAAAAAAACCAATTCTGAACTATTGCACACCTAATGACAGACCAGTAAAATATACAGAGCAAAATGTGCAGGATTAAAGTGAAAGACTGACATATCTGCGATAATAGTCAGAAGCTTCAGTATCCCATTTCCAATAATAGATAGAAGGTAAGTAAAGAACCACAACTTGAATGACACACACACACACACACACACACACACACACACACACCACACACACACCACACACACACACACACACACACACACACACACACCACCCAACAACAACAACATACACCTTCTTGTCAAGTGTACATGGGTCATTCTCCAGGTAGAATCATAAGTGAGGCCACAAATTAAGTCCCGATAGATTTTAAAAGATAAATATCATACAGTATCTTCTCTGACTACATTGGGATAAACATGGAAATCTTCACTTTTACAAGAGTAAAAGTGAAAAATACATGCATACATACATTTATGTAACTTAAACAACACTCTCTTAAGCAACCAATGGATCAAAGTAGAAGTCACAAAGGAAATTGGAAAATAGTTAAGGTTATTGAAATTGAAAACAGAATTAAAAGGATCTTAAGAGAATGCTACAAGCAACAATACACCAACACATTGGATAACCTACAAGAGATGGATGAATTTCTAGAAGTCCACAACAAAAGACTAAATAATGAAATAATAACCTGAACAGATCTATAACTGATAAGGAAATTGGGCCTGTTGATCAAAATACCAACAAATAAAGTTCTGGACCTAATGGTTTTGCTGGTGAATTTTACCAAATATTTAAGGAGAAACAAATACTAATATTGAGCTTTTCCAAAATATTGAAGAAGAAGGAGCACTTGCTATTTGTTCTATGAAGCTGGCTTGACCTTATATCAAAACCAAACTCAATAAAGAAAACCAAAGACCAATGTCCCTTAGGAACTCTGATGCAAAAATCCTCAACAAACACTAGCAAGCCAAATCCAGCAGCAAATAAAAGGATTATGCACCAGGGCAAAGTGGGATACATTCCTAGAATGTAAGGATGTTTCAACATACAGAAATTGAACAATGTAATACACCCCATTAACATAACAAAGGCAAGAAACACACATGACCATCTCAACTGATGCAGAAAAGACATTGTACAAAATTGAACACAAATACGTGACTTGAAAAACTATTCAGCGAGCCAGGGACACAAGGAAACTACCTCAACATATCAAAGCCACATACGGAAAACCAACAGCAAACATCATACTCAATGGTGGAAGTCTGAGAACTTTTCCTCTAAAATTAGGAACAAAGAAAGGATATTTATTTTCACCACTTCTATTCAACATAATACTGGAAATTCTCAACAGGAAATTGGCAAGAATGAGAACCAAAGTCATCCAAATTGGAAAGAAAGAAGTAAAATTATCTGTTTACAGATGATACGATCTTATATGTAGAAAACCCTGTAGATTTCATACACACACACACATACAGTGGTAGAACAATAAATTCAGGGAAATAGTAGTACACAAATTCAACACAAAAGAACTAGTTGCATTTCTATACACTAACCATGAACAATGTGAAAAGGAAATTAAGAACACAATTCCATTTGCAATAGCATCAAAAAGAAGAAAATACTAGAAATAAACTTAACCAAGGAGATAGAAGACTTATACAGTAAAGACTACAAGCCATTGCTGAAAGAAATTTTTCTAAACTTAAATAAAGGGGTGCCTGGGTGGCTCAGTGGGTTAAGCCTCTGCCTTCAGCTCAGATCATGATCCCAGGGTCCTCGGATCAAGCCCCACATCGGGCTCTCTGCTCAGCAGGGAGTCTGCTTCCCCCTCTCTTTCTGCCTGCCTCTCTGCCTACTTTTGATCTCTCTCTGTCAAATAAATAAATAAAATCTTTAAAAAAAATAAATACCCACCACCAGGCTCACCCAACCTCCCACCCCCCACCCCTCCAAAACCCTCAAATTGTTTCTCAGATTCCACAGTCTCTCATGGTTCGTCTCCCACTCCAATTACCCCCAACTCCCTTCTCCTCTCCAGCTCCACATATCCTCTGTGTTTAAAAAATTTTTAATTAATTAATTTATTAATTAATTAATTAAAAATACCCAGTAGTGTAATTGCAGGGTCATAGGGAAGCTCTAGTTTTAATTTCTTTTTTTTTATTTCTTTTCAGCGTAACAGTATTCATCGTTTTTGCACCGCACCCAGTGCTCCATGCAGTCCGTGCCCTCTCCAATACCCACTACCTGGTTCCCCCAACCTCCCACCCCCCGCCCCTTCAAAACCCTCAGATTGTTTTTCAGAGTCCATAGTCTCTCATGGTTCACCTCCCCTTCCAATTTCCCTCAACTCCCTTCTCCTCTCCATCTACCCATGTCCTCCATGCTATTTGTTATGCTCCACAAATAAGTGAAACCATGTGATAATTGACTCTCTCTGCTTGACTTATTTCACTCAGCATAATCTCTTCCAGTCCCGTCCATGTTGCTACAAAAGTTGGGTATTCATCCTTTCTGATGGAGGCATCATACTCCATCATGTATATGGACACATCTTCCTTATCCATTTGTCTGTTGAAGGGCATCTTGGTCCTTTCCACAGTTTGGCGACCGTGGCCATTGCTGCTATGAACATTGGGGTACAGATGGCCCTTCTTTTCACTACATCTGTATCTTTGGGGTAAATACCCAGTAGTGCAATGGCAGGGTCATAGGGAAGCTCTATTTTTAATTTCTTGAGGGATCTCGACACTATTCTCCAAAGTGGCTGCACCAACGTGCATTCCCACCAACAGTGTGAGAGGGTTCCCCTTTCTCCACATCCTCTCCAACACATTTTGTTTCCTGTCTTGCTAATTTTGGCCATTCTAAGTGGTGTAAGGTGGTATCTCAAGGTGGTTTTAATTTGAATCTCCCTGATGGCTAGTGATGATGAACACTTTTTCATGTGTCTGATAGCCATTTGTATGTCTTCATTGGAGAAGTATCTGTTCATATCTTCTGCCCATTTTTTGATATGATTGTCTGTTTTGTGTGTGTTGGGTTTCAGGAGTTCTTTATAGATCCTGGATATCAACCGTTTGTCTGTACTGTCACTTGCCAATATCTTCTCCCATTCCGTGGGTTGCCTCTTTGTTTTGTTGACTGTTTCCTTTGCTGTGCAGAAGATTTTGATCTTGATGAAGTCCCAAAAATTCATTTTCGCTTTTTAAAACTGGTTTTTATATTGGGGTAATATTGATTGGGGAAAGAGGATTACCTTGAAGCTTATCTGTATATGAATATTTAAAAAAATAGAAAAGAAAAAAAAAACCCACAGGTATATGTATCCAAAAAGTTCAAGTTAAAAGGTTATTATGGAATTTGTTGTACTGAACATCTCATTGTGATGGTAAATAGGTTAAAAATTATTTAAAAATTAAAAAGAATGGGAATAGTGGGAATGAATTTAAAATAAAAGTTGTATCTATGTGAAGTAGTGGTGGTTATTCTCTTGTCTTTTTTTTTTTTTTTTTTTTTTTTTGGTTGGCTTTCTGGGCGAGTGGCCTGCGGCATGGGTTTTCAGGGAGTCTTGCTAGAGTTAAGTCCTCCTGCTTGCTATCAAGGGGCTAGGCTCTGAGGAAACCAGCTTTTCAGGCTTTTGTTCTCTAGAGATTTTTTGGGTTTTGTTTTTGTTTTTTAATCCCCTTGACAGCTTTTGGCAGTTCTTTGGGGGTCTAGAGGAAAGCAAACTGCACCCAGACCTCCCTCTCAGAGAGAAGCCTCAGTCTGCTCCCCTCTGGGTGCCGCAGAGCACATAAATTCCCCTCCCCCCCCCCCGCCACTGGCAGAGTATGTCCCCAGTCACAGTCTCAGGGGTCACAGGAGCTCCCCTTTGTACCCCGGTGTTAGCAAAACCAGGAAAAGTACTAGTCCGGAGAGCTGGCTTCCAGCGGCTGCCTCTCCCGTGGCTGTCTGGGTAGGTCCAGACCACCAGAGAGGTCCCAACCAGAGATAGCACGCTGAGATTTTCACAGTGGCCCGGGCTGGGAGTGTTCAGACTCTTGGCTGGTCCTCAAGAGCACTGGCTAGTATCGGCACGGACCTCTCTCAGGGGAGGAGGTGGAGCGTGACTCAGATGCCGGTAGTGCAGCACTCACTCGGAGTGCAAAAGGCTGTGGTTCTAGAGAGCATGGCTGGTGTCCACACCAGACTCTGTCACACAGCTGCCACCCAGACGCTCTCACATGTGCTAGTGGCTCAGGGACCAAGACCTGGCTTCTTCGCTGCACTTTTTCTGGCTCAGCACCAGGGGTAGCCATCCTGGGTCCGTGGGCTTAAGTCTCTGTCCCTAACCGCCCTGATTCCCCCAATTTCCCCTTAAGATCCTTTGCTCTTTTTGAGTGCTTTCAACCAGACTCCAAGTTAATGCTGGTCCCCAGTTGCAGGACAATGTCCTATTGGGGTATTACTTTCCAATGGGTGACCTCTGGTGGATCCCTCCCCCTTTTGTTTATCTTCTGATATCAGTCCTATGTTCCCACTCTGCTTTACCTGTCCACTGGCATCTTCTGCCTCCATAGAGATCCAGAAGTGTATCATTCTAATCTCAGGCTGATTCCATGGGTGATCACAGTTCTTTGGTAGATAATCAGCTCACTTTAGGGGACCAGTTGAATCAGCACCTCCTACTTCTCTGCCATCATGTCTCCCTCCTCCCATAAAAGACTCTTAATCTCACAAAACAAACTGAAGGTTGCTGGGCAGAGGGTGAGTGTGGTTGGGTTATAGACATTGGGGAGGGTATGTGATATGGTGAGTGCTGTGAAATGTGTAAGCCTTATGATTCACAGACCTGTACCCCTGTGGCAAATAATACATTATATGTTAATAAAAATAATTAGTAAAAAAATATTAACCATTCATTAGAATTCAAAAAAATAAAAGAGTCAAATTTCACAGCATAGGAATTGGTCATGATTTCCTGGCTATGACACAAAAGACACAAGCAACAGAAGAAAAAATAGCCAAATCAGACTTCATAAAAATGTTTTTAAATTTTGTGCATCAAAAGACACCATCAACAGAGTGACAAGTCTAGCCATGGAATGGAAGAAAACATTTGCAAATCACATACCTGATAAGGGATTAATGTCCAGAATGCACAGAGAACTCTTAAAACTTTAAACAAAACAGCAACAACCTGGAGCAAAAATGGGCAAAGGGGTTGAACAGACATTTCTCCAAAGAAAATATCCAACCAGTCACTAAACACATGGAAAGGTGCTTGATATCAATAATCATTCAGAAAACGCAAACCAGCACTACAATGAGATCCCACCTCATACACGTTAGGATGGGTAGTGTTTTAAAAAAAAATAATAACAAATGTTAGTAGGATATGGAGAAAGTGGAACCCTTGTGCACTGTTGGTGGGAATGTGAAATGAAATAGCCATCGTGGGAAAGAGTACGGAAAGAAAAAAACAAAAATAGAAATACCATAAGGTCCACCAATTCCACATCTGGTATGTGTCAGGATTGAAAAAGAAAACTCTTGAAGAAATATCTGCACACCCACATTCATAACGTTATTCACAGAGCTTAAAACGTGGAAGCAATCTGGGTGTCCACCAGCGGATGGCCAGCTAAGCAAAACAGGTCTGTACACACAACGAAGTCGTAGCCCACCTCAAACAGGAAAAAATCCCGGCCCACGTTACAGCATGGGTGAGCAAGGAGGGCAGGACGCTGAGTGACACAGCCATCGGAAGGACAGATTCCACATGATTTCACCTGCGTGGGGTCCTCAGAGTCGTCAGTCACAGAGACAGGGAGTGGGACTGCAGGGGCAGTGGAGGTGGTAGGAATGGGGGAGTTATTGCTTCAGGTTTTTGAGATTTAAAGAGTTATGGAGGTGGGTGATACTGATGGTTTCACAACATTGCGGATGTATTTAATATCACCAGGACAGGACACTTAAGAAGGTTTAAGATGCTAAATTTGCATATTTTACCACAATAAACACATTTTTAAATTTAAATTCAATTAGCCAACATGCAGTACCTTGTTAGTAAACATGTTTTTTAAGCAGGGGAAAAGGAGAGAAACCTGTAGCCCACAAAGAAAGTGGCAGTGCTTCAGGAATGTCTGAAGCCCTTGTCTGCCTTACCTGTAGAAGAAAGCAGTGACCTTTGGAAAGGAGCTACAGGTCTGGCTGGCCCAGGACCCAGAGGAGCGGATGGGGCTCTGGGGGAGCTGGAAGAGCGGCCACTGCAGCTGAACAGAGTGAGTCTGTGCCTGGAAAAAAGAAAGAAATCGGTTAATATACACATGAATGTCATACAAAATAAGGGACCATCCTAGAATTGCACCTGCCACCCTCGCTCAATCCAGTCTTCTCTGTGAGGTGCTCGTGGTTGACACACACATGCCCCAGGACTCCAAGACTCATGCCAGGTACTCAGGCCACAAAGGGGACATAGTCCATGACCTTAAGATATGTGAGACCATGGGATGGTGGTCCAGATGTTTTCTTTTTTAAAGATTTTATGTATTTATTTGAGAGAGAGAAAGAGCCAGGGAGGGGCAGAGGGAGAAGCAGGTTCCCCACTGACCCGGGAACCCGATGCGGGACTCAATCCCAGGACCCTGAGACCATGACCTGAGACGAAGGCAGAGGCTTAACCCACTGAGCCACCCAGACACCCAAGAGATGTTTTCTTACTCTGTAAATTTAGGTAAAAGCATTTTGCTGTGCAAGGAGTGGCCTCGTCCTCACCAGACAGGGGCTGTGTCCTGTGTACCCAGAGGACAAAGGCCCTGAGCTCAGGGCTGCCCTCCTCGCCAAGCACTCCAAGCTGCTGTCCATGGTTCTGCTTTTGGTTTTTCTGAGGCACCATGATTTCTCTTAATACATAAATTTCAGTTTTTTATAAAAAAAATTTCATAAATTTTCAGTTTTTATTTAAGCAGAGGCCAGGCCGCTGGGCTTGCCGGCTATGCGCCCGGGGACGGGCCTCTGCCCTCTGCCTGTCCCCGTTGCCTGCTCCACATTGCCACAGCTCTCAGAAGCCGTGAGACGCACACTCGCCGCTGGAGGTCATGGTGGCGGCCAGCTGTGTCTGGACAGAGGAGGGACACAAGTGAGGCTGGGCAGCAGAACAGCAGGGAGTCCGCCCCATGACCGCTGTGCTTGGCGCCAGGGACAGGACTGTGAGCTGCACCCACACGCCCTGGTCCTCACGGACGGTCACACAGCTGCCGAGGAACGTCCCAGGGCCCTGCCTGGAGACCTGCAGGGGCCAGCCAGGGCGTCCCTGACCCACTGAGCATAATGGGCCTCCAGGGACCTCAGGCCCCAGCGCCTCGGGAAGCCGGCCGTGCTCTGCCAGGCCCTGCCGGCGTTCACATGCATCTGATTTCCCGGGAGGGGTCAACTCCCACCCAGAGCGCCGGCAGGACTCTGTCCACCAGACTCCAGCCTGCAGATGCGCGGGGCAGGGTTAGGCTTAGGGTGGGTCCCGGCAGGGCTGACCCATCCTGGGAGCTGTCATGACCACGACGTGTGGAAGGTAAAAGCCGGTTATCTGTGACCTACCGAGGGGTCACCTGCAGCAGCCAGATCCAGGTGGCGGGGTGGGGGTTGCGGCGACCCCGAGCCAGGGCAAGGGCCCGGCTGGCATCCTGTGCTGTCCCATAGGGCCTGCCACACGATGACCCCCTCGGGCTCTGACATGTCTGTTCCGGGGGTGCCGTCTGGGAGCATCTTCAGAGCCTGTCCTTTGCCTTGGAACCAAGGTGAATATTCCTCAGAGACAAACCCAGAATTTCAACACAGGGAAAGTGCATAGCCTCGCCCGCTTTCTTGTGAAAGTCATTCTAGAGAAATCGGACCCTGGGAGCTGGGCTGGGGACACTGTGTAGTCTCTGACGAAGACGGTGCACGGCCACGCCCTCAGCAGCCAACTCAGCCTGCCCCGCACGTCGACCAGGGATAGCAGGGCCTGGCACCAATCTCATCGAGGCGGGTCTTCCCACCAGAAGTGCCGCAGATCCTGCTGCTCCATGAGCACCCACAGGCCACAGTCCGGCCAGCAGAGTGGGCCGCACCGTGGCTAGGAGCATGGCCGGGCTCTGCAGCTGGCCACCATCACAGGGGGCCGGACTGTGCCAACCAGGACCATGGGGAGGCTTCGCCTGGGACAGGTCCGCGGTGGGGTCCCCACGACACTCCCTGCACCACAACAGTGGCCACAGGCATTTTGCAAAGCAGCCACAGAGATACTTCTAGGACGACAGGCTTCCACCTCCCAGCCTGCCCCAAGCAGAAGGGCATGACCCTCCCCAGAAGCCCAGGGGCTGTGTGCCTCTCTGGGGAGGGGGTGCGCAAAATGAGCCACGGTCACATCTCTGAGGTCACAACCGGAGGAGACCTAGCTTCTGCTGGGACTCGGGTGCCAGGCACCGCGCAGCCATCCCAGGAATGCCTGGTGCCACACTGGGGAGTCCCCGGGGGGCCCAAGCCCCAGAAGCCAGGAGGTGCCTGGAGAGCTCACGAGCATGAGTGTGAGCAGAGCAGACTGGAGGGCTCTCCGCCCGCAGACCCGACTACAGACAAGAGCACGGGCCCCGTGTCATGGGGATCCCGCACCAACAGACCAGCATCTGACACTTGGACGGAGTGCTGCTGGGGAGCCCCAAATCCAGAGGAATGACAGGGGATGCAGCACCAGCCTCCCCCACCACCCCCCGTCTTCCAGGCTCCTGGCACTGCTGGTGGGGGCTTACAGGGCTCCCAGGGGTCCCCATCCAAGCCCTGCCATGGTGGTAAGTGACAACCCTGGGCTGCACTTGGTCCTCCGGACACAAGAAACAGAGAGTTCCTGTCCTCCGACACGGCCGCTGAGTCTCAGCCCACGTGACAGGAGGGCGGTGCACACTGTCCCTCAGGGAAAGGGGAGCATCAATCTCATGACCACCAGGAACTCTGTCCATGCATTTAAGACTTCTCTGTCCTTTATAGCACAGGTGTGGCAGGGATACTAGCTTCCCTCTGACGGGGGAGAGAGCACCAGCCTTCAGACGGAGCTGGGCCATGGATGATGGAACAGGAGGACGACATTCTAGGTGGGAGGCATCTTGCTGTGAGGACAGGACAAGCATAAGGCTGGTCCGCAGCTATGGGTCAGGGGCCACACTGCAGGCTCGCGGGGGCACAAGGAGGAGCCCACCAGGGCTGGGGGCACCGAGGGCTCAGTGGAGAGCAGGTTAAGCTGGTCTGCCCCCGGAGCAGACAGCAGACATTTCCCTGCAAGAGGCAGAGAGCAACGTGAACATGTGCAGGGTTGGGGGGAGGGGAGGTTTCTGTGCTCTCCCTTGGGCCCCGGGGCACCCACCACACCCCACTCCCACACACCCACCTGCAGCAGCTTTGGCCGTGTCTGGAGGTCCCCCAGCTCCTCTGAGACAGAAACCACCCAGAAGAAAAGGGAACTTCAGGAAGCAAGCCAAGCCCCTCGGTTTCGATCCTGTTCTTAGTCTTCCCAGAGCTGCCTGGAAGCTAGGAAGCAGGGCTGTGGGCACAGAGCCCAGCCACAAGGACACGTGTGTGCCTGGACCGCGGCAGGGAAGAGGCGGGTGCGGGCATGAGCGAGGCTGCAGGGTGGCTCCTTGCACAGCTCCGGCCACAGTGAGTGGGGTCTGCACGGAGCAAGGGCCGAGGGAGTGAGGTGATGGTGACGGGAGATGGGCAGAAGCCTGAGGGTTGCCGCTCACCACCTGTGCTGGGAGCCCGGGCTGGGCCATCTTGAGTCACAGCAGGATCGAGGCAAGGATGGACAGAGGGGTCTGAGGGGAGGACACAGGGAGGGGCTGGCTCAGCCCCAGGGAGGAAGAGGCCTCCAGGGGGTCCTGAACACCCACGGGAGCCAGCTCAAGCCCCAGGGCAGGGTCGGAGGTGTTGTGCGCGGGGCCCTGGGTGGCCTCAGATGAGCAGCAGGTGAGAGCAGGACAAGGGGGTAGGGCTGCCATGGCTCTCATGTGCTCAAGCCCAGACAGCAGCACAGGGGCTGATCAGGGAGCTCAATGTGCTGCAGGAGCCCAGGGGCTGAGGGTCAGAGGCCAAACCTGGGCTAAAGGGTCTGGGACAGGTAGCAGGGACAAGGGCAGCCCTAGGGACACACAGAAGTCTGGGACTGTGCTCCCGACCTGGGCAGAGAGATCACAGGGCATGTGGGGCAGAAGGCTGCTGTAGTCGATGAGTCCACGGGCCAGTGGCACAGCAGCTAGAGCTGAGCAGGAACCGGGAAGGTTACAGAAGCAAGAGGTGGCCCAGGGGCTCAGTGGAACCCTCAGAGGTTGTGCAGGTGAGCAAGGGCAGGGGGGAGAGCAGGAGGGGCAGGGGGATTGCCCCAGGCAGAGTTTGCCAAGGTGAGCAAGGGCAGGGGGGAGAGCAGGAGGGGCAGGGGGCTGCCCCAGGGGCTCAGGGGAGCAGGGAGAGCTTGTGCAGGTGAGCAGGGGCAGGGGGGAGAGCAGGAGGGGCAGGGAGCTGCCCCAGGGGCTCAGGGGAGCTGGCAGAGCTTGTGCAGGAGAGCAGGGGCAGGGGGAGAGCAGGAGGGGCAGGGTCTGTCCCAAGGTCTCAGGGGTGCTGGGAGAGCTTGTGCAGGTGAGCAGGGGCAGGGGGGAGAACAGGAGGGGCAGGGGGCTGCCACGGGGGCTCAGGGGAGCAGGCAGAGCTTGTGCAGGTGAACAGGGGCAAGGGGGAGAGCAGGAGGGGCAGGGGGCTGCCCCAGGGACTCAGGGAGCAGGCACAGCTTGTGTAGGTGAGCAGGGGTGGGGAGACAGCAGGAGGGCAGGGGGCTGCCCCAGGGGCTCAGGGGAGCTGGCAGAGCTTGTGCAGGTGAGCAGGGGCAGGGGGGACAGCAGGAGGGGCAGGGTCTGTCCCAGGGGCTCAGGGGAGCTGGCAGAGCTTGTGCAGGTGAGCAGGGACGGGGGGACAGCAGGAGGGGCAGGGGGCTGCCCCAGGGCCTCAGGGAGCAGGCAGAGCTTGTGTAGGTGAGCAGGGGCAGGGAGGAGAGGAGGAGGGGCAGGGTCTGTCCCGGGGGCTCAGGGGAGCTGGCAGAGCTTGTGCAGGTGAGCAGGGGCAGGGGGGAGAGCAGGAGGGGCAGGGGGATTGCCCCAGGCAGAGTTTGCCAAGGTGAGCAGGGGCAAGGGGGAGAGCAAGAGGGTCAGGGGGCTGCCCCAGGGGCTCAGGGGAGCAGGGAGAGCTTGTGCAGGTGAGCAGGGGCAGGGGGGAGAGCAGGAGGGGCAGGGAGCTGCCCCAGGGGCTCAGGGGAGCTGGCAGAGCTTGTGTAGGTGAGCAGGGGCAGGGAGGAGAGCAGGAGGGGCAGGGTCTGTCCCAGGGGCTCAGGGGAGCTGGCAGAGCTTGTGCAGGTGAGCAGGGACGGGGGGACAGCAGGAGGGGCAGGGGGCTGCCCCAGGGCCTCAGGGAGCAGGCAGTTTGTGTAGGTGAGCAGGGGCAGGGAGGAGAGCAGGAGGGGCAGGGTCTGTCCCGGGGGCTCAGGGGAGCTGGCAGAGCTTGTGCAGGTGAGCAGGGGCAGGGAGGAGAGCAGGAGGGGCAGGGGGTTGCACCAGGGGCTCAGAGGAGCTGGCAGTGCTTGTGTGGGTGAGCAGGGGCAGGGGGGAGAGCAGGAGGGTCAGGGGCTGCCCCAGGGGCTCAGGGGAGCTGGCAGAGCTTGTGCAGGTGAGAAGGGGCAGGGGCGAGAGTAGGAGGCGCAGGGGGCTGCCCCAGGGGCTCAGGGGAGCTGGAAGAGCTTGTGTAGGTGAGCAGGGGCAGGGGGGAGAGCAGGAGGGGCAGGGGGTTGCCCCAGGGGCTCAGGGACCAGACAGAGCTTGTGCAGGTTAGCAGGGGCAGGGGGGAGAGCAGGAGGGACAGGGTCTGTCCCAGGGGCTCAGGGGTGCTGGGAGAGCTTGTGTAGGTGAGCAGGGGCAGGGGGGAGAGCAGGAGGGGCAGGGGGCTACCCAGAGGCTCAGCGAGCAGACAGGGCTTATGCAGGTGAGCCGGTTCAGCGGGGAGAGCAGGAGGCCCAGGAGGCTGCCCCAGGGGCTCAGGGGAGCCCTCAGAGTTTGTGCAGGTGAGCAGGGGTAGAGCTGGAGATCAGAAGGGACAAGGGCTGCCCCAGGGGCTCAGGGGAGCAGGCAGAGCTTGTGTAGGTGAGCAGGGGCAGGGAGGAGAGCAGGAGGGGCAGGGGGTTGCACCAGGGGCTCAGAGGAGCTGGCAGTGCTTGTGTGGGTGAGCAGGGGCAGGGGGGAGAGCAGGAGGGTCAGGGGGCTGCCCCGGGGGCTCAGGGGAGCTCGCAGAGCTTGTGCAGGTGAGAAGGGGCAGGGGCGAGAGTAGGAGGCGCAGGGGGCTGCCCCAGGGGCTCAGGGAGCAGACAGAGCTTGTGCAGGTTAGCAGGGGCAGGGGGGAGAGCAGGAGGGGCAGGGTCTGTCCCAGGGGCTCAGGGGTGCTGGGAGAGCTTGTGTAGGTGTGCAGGGGCAGGGGGGAGAGCAGGAGGGGCAGGGTCTGTCCCAGGGGCTCAGGGGTGCTGGGAGAGCTTGTGTAGGTGAGCAGGGGCAGGGGGGAGAGCAGGAGGGGCAGGGTGGTTGCCACGGGGGCTCAGGGGAGCTGGCAGAGCTTGTGCAGTTGAGCAGGGGCAAGGGGGACAGCAGGAGGGGCAGGGGGCTGCCCCAGGGGCTCAGGAGGCAGGCAGAGCTTGTGTAGGTGAGCAGGGGCAGGGGGAAGAGCAGGAGGGGCAGGGGGCTACCCAGGGGCTCAGCGAGCAGACAGGGCTTATGCAGGTGAGCCGGTTCAGCGGGGAGAGCAAGAGGCGCAGGAGGCTGCCCCAGGGGCTCAGGGAGCAGGCAGAGCTTGTGTAGGTGAGCAGGGGCAAGGGGGAGAGCAGGAGGGGCAGGGGGCTGCCCCAGAGGCTCAGGGAGCAGGCAGAGCTTGTGTAGGTGAGCAGGGGCATGGAGGAGAGCAGGAGGGGCAGGGGGCTGCCCCGGGAGCTCAGGAGCAGACAGAGCTTGTTCAGGTGAGCAGGGTCAGGGGTAGAGCCGGAGGGGCATGAGGCTGCCCCAGTGGCCAAGGGAGCTGGCATAGCTTGAGCAGTTGAGCAGGGGCGGGGTGGGGGGCCGCAGGAGGGGCAGCGTCTGCCCCGGGGGCTCAGGGAGCAGACAGAGCTTGTGCAGGGGAGCAGGGGCAGGGGGAGAGCAGGAGGGGCAGGGTCTGTCCCAGGGGCTCAGGGAGCAGACAGAGCTTGTGCAGGGGAGCAGGGGCAGGGGGAGAGCAGGAGGGGCAGGGTCTGTCCCAGGGGCTCAGGGAGCAGGCAGAGCTCCTACAGGTGAGCAGGGCAGGGGGGCAGCAGGAGGGGCAGGGGGCTGCCCCAGGAGCTCAGGGAGCAGACAGAGCTTGTGCAGGTGAGCAGGGGCAGGGGGAGAGCAGGAGGGGCAGGGTCTGTCCCAGGTGCTAAGGGAGCAGACAGAGCTTGTGCAGGTGAGCAGGGGAAGGGGGGACAGTAGGAGGGGCAGGGGGCTGCCCCAGGGGCTCAGGGAGCAGGCAGAGCTTGTGCAGGTGAGCAGGGGCAAGGGGGAGAGCAGGAGGGGCAGGGGGCTGCCCCAGGGGCTCAGGGAGCAGGCAGAGCTTGTGCAGGTGAGCAGGGGCAAGGGGGAGAGCAGGAGGGGCAGGGGGCTGCCCCAGGGGCTCAGGGAGCAGGCAGAGCTTGTGTAGGTGAGCAGGGGCAAGGGGGAGAGCAGGAGGGGCAGGGAGCTGCCCCAGGGTCTCAGGGAGCAGGCAGAGCTTGTGTAGGTGAGCAGGGGCAAGGGGGAGAGCAGGAGGGGCAGGGGGCTGCCCCAGGGGCTCAGGGAGCAGGCAGAGCTTGTGTAGGTGAGCAGGGGCAAGGGGGAGAGCAGGAGGGGCAGGGGGCTGCCCCAGGGTCTCAGGGAGCAGGCAGAGCTTGTGTAGGTGAGCAGGGGCAAGGGGGAGAGCAGGAGGGGCAGGGGGCTGCCCCAGGGGCTCAGGGAGCAGGCAGAGCTTGTGCAGGTGAGCAGGGGCAAGGGGGAGAGCAGGAGGGGCAGGGGGCTGCCCCAGGGGCTCAGGGAGCAGGCAGAGCTTGTGCAGGTGAGCAGGGGCATGGAGGAGAGCAGGAGGGGCAGGGGGCTGCCCCGGGAGCTCAGGAGCAGACAGAGCTTGTTCAGGTGAGCAGGGTCAGGGGTAGAGCCGGAGGGGCATGAGGCTGCCCCAGTGGCCAAGGGAGCTGGCATAGCTTGAGCAGTTGAGCAGGGGCGGGGTGGGGGGCCGCAGGAGGGGCAGCGTCTGCCCCGGGGGCTCAGGGAGCAGACAGAGCTTGTGCAGGGGAGCAGGGGCAGGGGGAGAGCAGGAGGGGCAGGGTCTGCCCCGGGGGCTCAGGGAGCAGACAGAGCTTGTGCAGGTGAGCAGGGGCAGGGAGGAGAGCAGGAGGGGCAGGGTCTGTCCCAGGAGCCCTGGGGGGAGGCAGGACTGGAGGCCGGAGCTCTGGGGCACTGGGCACTGTCAGCAGGAACATACAGAGGCCCCGAGGGCAAGAGCCTGGTGAGAATCCCTCCCTCGGGGCCGGTGGCCTGGCATCTGGGGCGCGGTGGACAAGGTAGGGTGGAAACTGTAGCCGGGTGGGAAGGTCTCTCGGGAGGAAGGCCCAGGGGTGGCCACCTTTGAGGGGACGAGGGGAACCCGTTCTTTGGTCCCGGGGTGCGAGCCCTGTTCGGAGGCTCGTGGGGACGAGGAACAGAAGAGGTGGACATGTCACCCCCGGTGGGGAGGCCCGGCGCCGCGGACCCAGGGGAGGAGAGAGCGTGGGGCCCGACCAGAGCTTGACGCAGGGCAGCCAGCCTGGGCTGTGGCGGGAGGGAATGCAGGGCCAGAGGGGAGAGGCTGGCTGGGACCAGGGCTCTGAGATGCTGAGGTGCTGGTCCCACACGGGACAGGACAGCCAGGGCAGCGCAAGGCTCCCCTCCATGCTGAGGGGCAACAGGCTCAGGAAAATGTCGGCTGAAGGGCTCCGTGGAGAGCAAGGAGCTGGACAGGCCCCAGAGCGGGGATGGCCCAGGCCAGGGACACTGGCTGGCCAGGCCCTCAGTGAACTCGGTGGGGGGGCCATGCCACGAAGACCTGAGGAGGGTCTGGTGGGTTCGGGGCAGGGACGGGGCCCGGGGCCCGGCTGCTTGGGCTGCAGAGCCGACCCAGAAGACGTGGGGCCCTGAGGGGCAGGGGCCGTGCGTGGACGTCTCCACTGGTCCAAGGCACAATCCGGTGGGGACAGCAGGGCAGTGGGCTCAGGGGGCCAGCAGGAGCCAGCTGCGAGCAGGGGCCACAGGTCAGGGCTCAGACAGGCTTGGTCAGGCCGGACACCCAGAGGAAGCTCGAGTCGGAACCCTGGACCAGAGGCCCAGGAGACTCTGACCCAGGTGGTCACCCAGCCCTGACCAGGCTGATGAGTCCAGGACCCGTGGCCGCAGAGAGCCAGGCCAGGCAGCTGGTCTGCAGACGTCCAGGAATCACATGGGTGCTGGGCCCTGGACGCCCAGGTGCCCTGGGCACCTGCTGTCCTGCCCTGACAGTCACAGGGGTGAGACCCTGGTGGTCACACAACCTTCTCCCTTGCAGCTTCCACCACGGCCCCATCGGTTTTCCCACTGGCCCCCAGCTGCGGGGTCACCTCCGGACCCACGGTGGCCCTGGCCTGCCTGGTATCCGGCTACTTCCCTGAGCCTGTCACTGTGTCCTGGAACTCCGGCTCCTTGACCAGCGGTGTGCACACCTTCCCATCCGTCCTGCAGTCCTCGGGGCTCTACTCTCGCAGCAGCATGGTGACCGTGCCCTCCAGCAAGTGGGCCAGCGACACCTTCATCTGCACCGTGGCCCACCCAGCCAGTAACACCAAGGTGGACAAGAGAGGTGAGAGGACGGGCCTTAGGGAGGGTGTCCGCTGGGACACAGGCCAGGTCACCTGGCCAGCCTGGACCCCAGGGCACAGGGGAGGCACCACTGTCTGCCCCACCTGCAGGCCTCCCAATTGAGGGAGGAGATCCTCTGGGTGTTGGCATCCAGCGGCTTACCCCCACTCCAGTCCCTGGTCTGGGAACCGCCCAAGACCTGGCCGTCACCTATGCCCACCCCAACCTGTGCCCAGCCCAGACACCCAGTAATGCCCAGTCTGCTCTCTCTGCAGTGACCAAAGTAGATCCTCCTATTCAATGCAAATGTCCGAAAAATCCAGGTGAGTCAGCAGACCTTTCCCTGCACCCCAAGCAGAAGGCCTGGTGAGGGCAATGGATGTTCAAGAGGAAGGCCACCCATGATCTGACCCCTGTGCTCTGTCTCCCTCACTAGAATGTAATATGCTGGGAGGACCTTCGGTCTTCATCTTCCCCCCGAAACCCAGGGACACCCTCTCCATTTCCCGAACCCCCGAGGTCACATGCATGGTGGTAGACCTGGAAGACCCTGAGGTCCAGATCAGCTGGTTCGTGGACAACCAGGAGGTGCGCACGGCCAAGACAAATTCGCGAGAGGAGCAGTTCAACAGCACCTTCCGTGTGGTCAGTGTCCTCCCCATCCAGCACCAGGACTGGCTCCAGGGGAAGGCCTTCAAGTGCAAGGTCAACAACAAAGCTCTCCCATCCCCCATTGAGAGGACCATCTCCAAGGCCAGAGGTGAGCAGCAGGGTGGCTGGGGAGCAGGGAGGGTCAAAGAGGGGGTCTTGCAGACCAAGCGCAGCCCTCCACCCTCCGAGTGACCATCTGTGCTGACCTCTGACCCCACAGGGAATCCCCAGCAGCCCAGTGTGTATGTCCTGCCCCCACCCCGGGACGAGATGACCAAGAACACCGTCAGTGTGACCTGCCTGGTCAAAGACTTCTACCCAGCTGACATTGATGTGGAGTGGCAGAGCAGCGGCCAGCAGTTACCAGAGGCCAGTGTCCGAACCACCGCGCCCCAGCTGGATGCGGACGGCAGCTACTTCCTCTACAGCAAGCTCTCGGTGGGCAAGGCGCGCTGGCAGCGGGGAGACGTCTTCACGTGTGCAGTGCTGCATGAAGCCCTCCACAACCACCACACACAGAAGTCCATCTCCCAGTCTCCGGGTAAATGAGCAACACGCCCGGCCCCCCAGCAAGCCCCCCACCCACAGGCTCTTGGGGTCCCACAAGGATGCCGGAGCCCCCACCCCTGTGTACATACCTCCCGGGCAGGCGCCCCTGCATGAAATAAAGCACCCAGCACTGCCCTGGGACCCAGCGACGCTGTCATGGTTCTTTCCGAGGCAGAGCTCAGGACACCCGGGTCTCTGGGCGGCAGGGACAGCCCGGCTCCGAGGCCAAGGGGTCACCGTTGGTGGGAGAGAGCGGGTCCCAAGGGGGCCTGGACTCCGAGTGGGCAGGTCTGCACAGGCTGCCACAGCATGTGGCCAGGAGTCGCCTGAGGCAGGACAGGGGACTTTGCCAGAGGTGGCCACACTCCAGGCCGTCCCTGCAACCAGGAGCTACCGGGGCTGCAGGGTGTGGTCAGGGATCACAGAAGCCTCTCCGGAGCCCTCAGGGAAGTGAGCGCACACTCTTTCCCACTTCTGTACCAGCCCAAGTTCTGGGGACGCTGGCCTGTCCTCCTGCCCTGGGCGCCCTGGGCCTCCTGAGACTCTGCGTGGTTGCTCTGTGCCAACACAGAGGCCGCGCCTCCCCCGTGTGTGGGGACAGGCCCTCCTTTGCCCTCAGGCACTCCACAAACAGGCTCCCACCCTCTCCCAGGTGTGGGGGTCCTGCCTGGGGCCAGGCCTGTCCACTCGTGGGGACACTCAACCTCGAACCCCAAAGGGGCAGAGGCAGGCGGCCCTGAGCTCCCATGGAGGGGACCATCCCAGATGCCCACCTGGACGCTGAGTCCAGACCCACGGAAAACAAGCCCGTCCCACAGAGCAACCCCATCTTCGCACACGCGATCACACACGCACACATGCGTGCATACACACATGTGCGTGCGCACAGCCACGCGCGTGTGCACACCTGCATTGTGCCGTGCTCGCACGCGTGTGCACCCATGTGTGCACACGAGCACTGCACGCACGGGCATGCACGCTCGCGTGTGCACTACAGACACACGTGTGTGCACATGCATGCACGCTTGTGTGTGCGCTACAGACACAGTGTGTACACACATGCATGCACGCTCGCATGTGCACTACAGACACACGTGTGTACACACACAGGCCTCACACGGGACGACCTGCATGGGCCCAGACCAGAGCCGGTCTTGGGAACCCTCACCGTGGACACCAGCCCGATCCACACCCCTCCAGCACCCATCAGCTTCTCAGCAGCTCATCCACACTCTGACCACACTGACCTGCGCCCCCAGCCCCAGGGCACTGCACCCCTCCCAACATCCACAAAACCCCACACCCAGCTTGTCCTGATGCTCCCACCCACTCCTTCTCTCGGACACTCCCCGACACTGACCAGCCCTTCCCTAGGCTCTCCAGTTCCCCCCACCTTCTGGACCTGGCCCCCAGGGGAAGAGGACATGTGCCAGTCAGGGCGCCTTCCCCCAGGAGGGTCCCAGCACAGGGCAGAGCAGAGAGGGAGGGGGTCCCCCACTGACCAGACCCAAGCTGGAGAGCCAGGGGTGCTGAGGCTGGCGCCTGAGGTTGCAGAGGGCTGTGACTGTCCCCCAGGGAATCACCCCTGGGGCAGGCACAGCACTGACCACCCCCTTCCTGTCCAGAGCTGCTCCTGGACGACAGCTGTGCCGAGGACCAGGATGGGGAGCTGGACGGGCTGTGGACCACCATCTCAATCTTCATCACCCTCTTCCTGCTCAGCGTGTGCTACAGCGCCACTGTGACCCTCTTTAAGGTGGGCGTCCCCACACGTCCCCTCACTGCAGCCTGCTGTCCCCGTGCTGTCCCCACACCATCCACGTGCTATCCCCATCTGTCCACATGCTGTCCACACGCTGTCCACATGCTGTCCATATGCTGTCCCCATGCCATCCTCACACTGTCCCCATGTTGTCACCATGCTGTCCTTGACTGTCCCCTCACTTCGGCCCACTCTCCCTACACTGTCCCCATGCTATTCCCATGCTGACTCCATGCTAGCCACACACTGACCCAGAATTGTCCCTATGTGGTCCCCATGCTGTCCCCACTGTCCTCATGTTGTCTCCATGCTGCACCCATGCTGTCCTATGCTGTCCTTATGATGTCCCAACACTGTTCCCGTACTGTCCCCATGCTGTCCCCACACTTTCCTCACAGTGACCTCATGTTGTCCAAACACTGTCCACACACTGTACCCAGCCTATCCCCAGCCTATCTCTGTGCTGTCCCCCTGATATCCCAATGCTGTCCCCATGCTGTCCACACACTTTCCCCATATTGTTCCCACACTGACCCCATGCCAACCCTATGCTGACCAGACACTATCCCCATGCTGTCCTCACACTGTGCCCTCACTGACACACACTGTCCCCGTGTTGTCCCCACCCTGTTCCCACGTTGTCCCCACACTGTCCACTCGCTATCCCCTCAGTGACCCAAAAGTGGCCCCCACCCTGTCCCCACATTGACTCCATGCTGTCCCTATGCTATCCCCAAGCTGTCTTCACACTGTACCCTACATGTCCCAATGCAATCCCTATACAGTACCTATGCTGACCCCACACTCTATCCTCCCTGTCCCCTTACTGTCTCCACACTGACCCCACATGTCCCCTCACTGTCCACGTGCAGTCCCTTCACATGCCCATGTTGTCCCTACACTGACCCAAAACTGTCTGCACACTGTCCCCTGGTTAAACCATTCTGACCCACCCCGCACTGTACCCATACTATGGCCCACTGTCCACATGCAGTCCCTTCACATCCCCATGCTGTCCCCACACTGTCCTCATACTGTCCCCACATGATGGCCCAGTGTCTCCACACTGTCCCCATGATGACCCCATGCTGTCCCATCACTGTCCCAAAGTCACCAGCTGTTTCCATGCTGTCCACACATTGCCCTCTCACTGTCCCATCACTGTCGCATGATAACCCCTCATTGTCCCCACACTGTCCCCATGCTGACACCTCACTGTCCCCACCTGATGGACCACTGTCCCCACACTGTCCCCTCGCGGTTCCCACACTATCCCCACATAGTCCCCTCATTGTCCCCACACTGTCCCCAGACTGTGCCCATGATGACTCCTCACTGTCCCCACACGATGGACCACTGTCCCCACACTGTCCCCTTGTTGTGCCCTCGCTATCCCCACACTGTACCCAGTCCCCACGCTGTCCTCCTGATGACCCCATGCTGCCCCATCACTGTCACCACAGTCCCCAGCTGTCCCCATGTTGTCCACACATTGTCCCCACATTGTCTGTCACTGTCCCCTCGCTGTCCCCTCGCTGTCCCTTCACTGCCCCTCACTGTCCCCACCCTGTCCCCACACTGTCCAGTGGCTATCCCCATGCTGTCCGCTTGCAGTCCCCACGCTGCCCCCTCACTGTCCCCACACTGTCCCCACACTGTCCTATCGCTATTGCCACATGGTCCCCTTGCTATCCCCTTGCTGTCACCATGCTGTCCCCTCGCTGTCCCCTCACTGCCCCTCACTGTCCCCACCCTGTCCCCTCACCGTCCCCACACTTGTCAGTGGCTGTCCCCACGCTGCCCGCTCGCAGTCCCCACGCTGCCCACTCACCACCCCCTCGCTGTCCCCTCACTGTCCCATCGTGGTCCCCTCGCTGTCCCCTTCTGCCCCCTCGCCGCCCCCTCGCTGTCCCCGCACTGTCCCTTCACTGTCCCCTCGCTGTCCCCTCACCGTCCGCATGCCGTCCCCACCAGGACCGCCAGCCCTCTAGTGGTCCCAGGGGTGGGGCCCAGCTCCGGCGGGAGGCGGTGGGCGGTCCCGGGGGTCCCGGCCACGCTCACGCCCTCGCCCGCCTGCTGCAGGTGAAGTGGATCTTCTCCTCGGTGGTGCAGCTGAAGCACACGATCGTCCCCGACTACCGGAACATGATCGGCCAGGGGGCCTAGGGCCGGTCCTCGTGGCGGGTGTCCAGGGCTGCCCTCGACCCCCCACGGGAACCGGCCGCATTGGTTCGTGCCGCTCGGCCTGCTGCCAGGCCTGCCCCTCTGACCTCCCAGCGTGCCACCCTCCGACCTCACAGCCGCCCTGGACCTGACCTCCACCCTCAGGGTTGCCGGGCACCGTGGGCTGCTCCTGCCCCTGACGCCCCGTTTGGAGACTCCACCGGACACCAGGCTGCGCCCCCAACCTGAGCTGATGGACACTGCTCACCCCTCCTCAGCGGCCACTGAGTCACTGCTGGGGCCGCGTGGACACTGACCCATCAGGGCAGGATGGCCCTCACCAGCACGGCCCCGGGGTCACGTGCACGGTCATCCTGGAGGCGGCAGAGGGCTGGCAGTCCCAGCATCCATCGGGGCAGGGACCGGCCTCCATGCAAACCCCATCGAGGCCGGGCTCCAGGAGGCAGGACATCCCCAGAGCAGGCATGTTGTCTCAGATCCTGAGGAGCCCATGGGCCACCATCACCCCACAGAGAGGCTTCCGGTGTGCCACGGATGGTCAGTCAGACCTTCTCCACTGGAGGAGATGTGCAGAGGAGGGCCCAGGCCTGTGGCCACTGCAGGACCCCCCCGGGGACAGGGGGAAGGAGTGACGGCAGCCAGACTGGCCTCCTGCAGTGGGGTCTGGTGACCTGGTCCCCAGACGGGTGGGACGCAGCCTCAGTGGACAGAGCTGGGCAGGTGCGGAGAGGCCAGGACAGCAGGCCCAGCCTGCACCCTCCTGTGACCAGGACCCGAGTCACGCTGGGCAGAAATGCCTGCTTGCTCTGGGCAGCTGGGGGCAGAGACAAGACGACCAGAGAGAGTGCCCATGGCCTTGGGGCCTGACCCAGGCAGACGCCCAGGACTGGTTCTCCACCCGGCCTTTGAACGAGTGCCCGATCGGAGCCCCGACACGGGAGAGACGACCACGCAGGGGAGGAGAAGCAGGGCCCCCGTGCCCCTGGGAGAGAATGCACACCCATCACTCAGAGGACCCCCGCTGCTGTAGCTTGGGTAGCTTGATTTCTTCTTGTGAAATTTCCGAAGCGTGAAAATGTCCTTTACTGTTTCTTCTCTTTTTCTTTAACGACAATAAAATATCCTGAAAAATTCCATAACTTGCTGGGAAAAGTCTTCCTGTGTTCATGCTCCTGGTGAAAGCCCCGCCTGGCCACACCGTGCTTTGGCTCCCTCCCGCCACGGGGGGCCAGGACCCCCACAGCCCCAGGCGCTCCCGGTGGGTGAGGAAGGCATCTAGGATCGATGCAGGCCCAGGGGCCACCTGGTGCTGGGTGCGGGAGGGGCTGCCAGCCCCGACCGTGGACAGAAGCAAGAGGCATGTGTTGGGTGTGTAATAGCCAGCACGGGCGGCCAGACAAAAGAGCCACCGTCTGGTGGCTTCAACCACATGCTTTTCTGTTTTCACAATCCTGGAAGCCAGCGGGAGAGACGCAGACCTTGCCTGGGGCCTCTGCCCCTGTGCTCACATGACCAGCCCTCTGTGCATGTCTGTGCCCTCATCATCTGCTCTTACAAGAACAAGAGGCCATACTGAGGACCAGCCACACTGGATTGGATGAATGACCTCCTTCTACCCTATCACCTCTCCAAAGACTCCGTCTCCAAATACCATCACATTCCAAGGTCCTGGGGTCAAGCCTTCAAGTCTTGAATTTGGGGGACATGATTTAGGTTGACCATGGGACAGAAAGCAAGTGTCCAGAACATTCCAACCCTCAGGGACCCTGGGGGCTCTAGGCTACTGCCCTTAGTGCCTCAGTATCCTCAGTACCACACCCTCTATCCCCTTCACCCTACACTTCTACCTAGAAGCCAATCGGCCAATGGGCCACACAGACTGCCCAGCCCCCTCTTCCTCTCGGTCCCAGGGCTACCTCCACTCCCATCTCCTGGACCACAGATCAGCCTCCATCCCACCTGCCTCACATGGGAATGCCAGCATCTCCCACAACTGGGGACCCCGTGCCCTCCTGGATGAGCACCAGGCCCTTGGCACAACTATGCCCTCACCCTCAGGGCTAGAATGCCAACTCTGTGAAAACTACCTCCCACCAGGCACTGAGGCTCCCACCTGTGACCCTCCAATATTGTCCTACAACATGGAACCAAGAGGAGGTGGATGAGATGTAGGAGATAGAGACCCAGAGTAACAGAACCGGGAGGAAGGAGATGAGAGGTAGGACACAGAGACACAACCCTACAAGTACAGCTGAACTATGCTAGAGGCAGACACATAGACCTAGAGGGACTCCTTTCCAGGAACTGGCTCATTGCCTGTGGGTGTCGACCAGACATCGGGAACCTGCGGGGCCGCCCAGCAGCCTGGAATCTCAGGCAGGAGCTAACACTGCAGTCTTGGGGCAGAACTCCTTCTTCTCCAGGAAACCTCGGGCTTTGTCCTTCAGTCCCTCGACTGCTTGGATGAGGCCCACCCACATTATGGAGGACCATGTCCTCTCCCTGAAGTGCACTGATTTCCCTGCACAGGTAGGATGCTGTCTGCTTGAATAGCCTGGCTGGGTGAGCGTGGGAGACTGACGGTCACTCGGACCTCCTCTCGCTCCGTGCTCACAATGCGAGAGGTGGGGCCACTGTCACTGTCTTACCTGGAAGAAACTGCAGCCTCGGAGAGCCTCAGCCCCTGCCTGCGGGGAGGGTGCCAGGGTTTGCACCATGTCTTCTGACCACAGCGCTCATGCACTGTCCACACTACGTCTTGGGGGGGGATGTAGAACAACCTCCTGATCCGATCCCTGCCTTTGGGGACAGTCACAGCCACCCATACAACCTTCACAAACCTCCTGAAGCCCACCAGCCCTTACGCTCCTGCAGGTTGCACCAATGTGAGACCTGAGGTCAACCTTCTACTGCCTCCTGACCTCCTGGAAGCTCTCTACCCTAAGCATCAACTCAGACACACACCTGTCAGCTTCTCCTATTCCCATGCACACACCTCTAACTGCAATTCACACATGTACACCCCTACCAGCAGGCTCCTGGGACCCAGCTAGTCCCACCCTCCTCCCTCACTGGGAGGGAACCATCTGTCCACCTGACCCTTGCATACCTAGTGTGACATATATGGGCCCAAGTTGCAGAATCATCAGCGTTGGGATGAGGGAAGGACAAGATGGACTGAAAGTTTGTATCCCAAAATTTGTGTGTGAAATCCTAACCAAGTGTGATGGGTGTTAGGAGGTGAGGCTTTCAGTGACCTAGGGTCATAAGGGTTCAGTCCCAAAAATGGGATGATTGCCCTTATGACAAAGGGAGCTCCCTTGCCACTCCCACCATGAGAAGATGCAGAAGGAAGATACAGTCCATGAGCCGGGAAGCAGGCCTCCAAGGACACTATGTTTGAATGAACCTGATAGGGGATTTCCAGCTTCCAGACCTATGAGACACAAAGTCCCTTGTCTGTATGTCTGTGGTCACTGACAGAGACGCCAGATATGCTGACACATGAGTCATCTGGACATGTGGACCTTGACAAATGGTTGTCTCTGAGGCCCCCTGGCCTGGTCACCCAACCCCAGGACCCAGGTCAGCCAACCAGCATGGAGGTGCTTTGAATTTGACAATTTTCAGAGACTATGAGACAGAATTCTCAAGAGTAAAAGAAACTAGAGAAAACAGATGAGAGACAAGACACAGAGACACACAGTAACAAAACTAAGAGGACGCAGAGCAAAGGTAAGAGATACAGACTCACACTAACAGAACCTAGAGTAGACAGAAGACAAGTAAGAGATAGAGATCCACAGTAACAGAATATAGAGGACACAGATAAGAAGTAAAAGCTGGGGACCAATAGTAATAGAACCAAGAGAAGATAGAAGACAAGTAAGAGGTAGAAACACACAGTTACAAAACCTAGAGGAGACAGAATACAGGTAAGAGAAAGAGACCCACAGTAAAAGAACCAAGAGGAGAGAAATGGGAGTTAAGAGATAGAGACACACAGTAACAGCACCTAGAAGAGACAGAAGGGAGATAAGAAAGAGAGAACCACAGTAACAGAATCTAAAGGAGAGAGAACACAGGAAAGAGAGACCCACAGTAACAGATCCAAGAAGAGACAGAAGACAGGTAGGAGATTGAGACCCACAGCAAAAGAACCAAGAGGAGAGATATGGGAGGTAAGAGATAGAGACCCACTGTAGGAGGGGGGGCAAGATGGCAGAGAATAGGGGACTCCATTTCAATCGGTCTCTCGAATTTAGCTGGATATCTACCAAACCATCATGACACCCGTGAAATCAGCTTGAGGTGTACGAATAGATATCTGGGTCTCTAAAAGCAGAAAACACCACCATCCTAAGGCAGGAAGGGAGGAGTCATGAATCTGTGGGCAGATATCAGAAGATAAGCAGAAGGGAGAGGGATCAGCCCTAAGTTGGCCCCTGGAAAGTTATATAACGCCCGAGCACAAATGCGTCCCAGGTGGGGGGACCGGGCAATAACTCGCAGAGTGGTATCAGCCAGGAAAGGCTTTCTAACAGCACTCAAACAGTATCCAGGAGCTGCAGGGGCACACC
Source organism: Lutra lutra (assembly GCF_902655055.1). Lineage (NCBI taxonomy): Eukaryota > Metazoa > Chordata > Mammalia > Carnivora > Mustelidae > Lutra > Lutra lutra. Next base: position 146,951,261 of record NC_062284.1, on the reverse strand, counting down.
CAAGAACCAGGACCACTTCTGGATTTAGAAGCACAAAGGGCAGAGACAAGCTGGGCTTGTGGGTCAACTGCTGAGAAGATTGTTGTGGAGGCGCACCGCTTCTGGGAGGCTGTTTTCAGCAACAGTTACAAAAATGGAAACTGTGTGTTCTGGAGGGTTCGGTGAAGAGCAAAATGTGATTTCTCTGTTCTGCGACAGAAGCCTGGGTGTGGCCATTTCTGTTTTGTTTTGTTCTGAGCCTCAGAATAGGCATGGAAAACCACCAGAGAACAAAAGCTCAAAAAACAGGTTTCCACACAGCCCAGCCCCCCGATGCAGGGTGGGGGGTGGCCAAGATAACGCTGCTGAAACAGGGTTGCCTGAGAAATACCGCAGCAGCCACACCCCTGAAGACAAGCTGGAAGAACAAGAAGACGCCAACCCTACGGCCTCCATAAAACTGTAAAACCCCAACACCAGGGGAAAACAGTATGTTTAGCTCCAGGCAATGCCTTATTGCTTATGTATTTTTCAGATACAATGCTTTCTTTTTCTTTTATTCTTTCCTTATGTTTCTTCCTTGTTTTTTCTTCTTACCTTTTTCTCATTTCAAATAGATGTGTAATATAACATATTTCATAGTAGTTTTTTAAATTGTTCTTTTTCACACTTATATTTTTATATAGATATATGCTTCAATGTGGCCCCTTTTTTCCCTAGTCAATATTACCTTCATATATATACCAGTTTTATTTTCCCCTTAACTTTGGGTAGTGGTGTCCTCTAACAACAGAGTAAAATACACCCAGGAAGAACTGAAAAACCCTACCTTGCCCACACTGAGAGCTTATAGCCCCCTTCCCCCCATTTTTTTTTCTTCTCTCTTTTTTCTGATTTTTAATTTTTTAATTTTTTTTAATTTTATAGATTTTATTCTTGAGTTTCACTTTGGCTGTTTTTTTCAGTGGTGACTTCCAAACACTCCAGATTTTCCTAGGGTGCATCCTGCCTGGGTTGTGGTTAATATTTTGGACTCCATACATTCTCTCAACCACCCCTCAACAGAATGACTAGGAGGAGGAATTCCCAAAAAAAAAGAAAAGAACCAGAGGCAATGGCCTCTCCCCCAGACCTAATGTGTATGGACATGAGCAAGATGTCAGAGATAGAATTCAGGATAGCAATCATGAAGTCAATAGCCAGGCTTGAGAAGATCATTAGTGACAAAATAAGAATCTCCGAGGGCAGAAACAACATCTAATCAGGCTGAACTTTAAAATGCTATGTATAAAATGTAGTCTAAACTGGATACTCTAACAGCCAGGATAAATGAGGCAGAAGAACAATTAGTGATCTAGAAGACAAACTGATAGAAAGGAAGGAAGCCAAGGAGGATTAGGATAAACAGCTAAAGTCCATGAGAACTGACTTAGATTAATGATACCATGAAACATTCCAATGTCAGAATTACTGGGTTCTCTGAGGGGGTGGAGAGAGAGAGAGAAGGGACTAGAAGTTATACTTGAGGAAACTGTAGCTGAGACTTCCCTCATCTGGGGAAGAAAACAAGCATTCATGTCCAAGAGGTAGAGAGGACCCCTCTTAGATCAATGAGAACAGATCAACACCCCAGCATATAACAGTAAAACTTACAGAACTTAGAGCCAAGGAAACCATCCTTAGAGCATGTAGGGGGAAGAGATTTTTTTACATATGGAGAGAGGACCTCAGAATAACCTCAGAACTGTCCACAGAGACCTGGAAAGCCATAAAGGGCTGGCGAGACATATGCAGGGCACTAAATGAGAAGAGCATGATGAGAAGAACATACTTTATCTAGCAGGGCTGTCATTCAGCATGAATGGAGAGACAAGGAGCTTCCAAGACTGGCAGAAACTCAAAGAAGTGACCACCAAGCCATCCCTGCAAGAAATATTCAGGGGGATTCTATAAAAAATGAAAGACCCCAAGAGTAATGTAGACCAGAAATTTACAGAGACAATCAGTAGAAATAGGGACTGTACATATAGTGGGATGTCACTAAACACATATCTTTCAGTAGTTTCTCTCAAAGTGAAGGCCTAAATGCTCCCATGAAACAGCACAGGGTTGCAGATTGGATATAAAGACAGGTCGCCTCCATATGCTGTCTACAAGGGATTCATTTTGGACTTGAAGTCATCTCCAGACTGAAAGTGAGGGGATGGAGAACCATGCCAACATACCTCACAAGAAAGCTGTGGTAGCAATTCTCACATCAGAAAAATCAGTATTTAATTTAAGCCAAAGACCGTATTAAGATAGGCAGAGGGACACTATATCATACTGAAGAGAGTTATCCAACAAGAAAATCTAACATGTGTCTGTTAGCCATTTGGATGTCTTCTTTTAAAAATTTACTTTATTTTTATTATTTTTTATTATGTTACATTTGTCACCATACAGTACATCATTAGCTTTTTTTTTCTTACATTTTTAAATTGGAGTCTTCATTGTTGAATTATAAGAGTTCTTTACATACTCTGCAGATAAATCCCTTATCATGTATATGATTTACAAAATATTTTCTCCCATTCTCTGGCTTGTCTTTTCACCTTCTTGCTTTCTTTTATTGTGTTACGTTAGTCACCACAAAATACATAGTTAGTGTTTGATGCAGTGTTCCAAGATTCATTGTTTATGTGCAACACCCAGTGCTCCCTGCAATCTGTGCTCTCCTTAACCATTAAGACCCACCTTAATACCCACCACTAGGCTCACCATCCACCCCCTCTAAAACCCTCATTCTAAAATCCACATTCTCTCAGGGTTCCTCTTTGACTCTGATTTCCCCCCTTCATTCTTCCCTTTCTTCTACCACTGTCCTCCATGTTATTCCTTATGCTCCACAAATAAGTGAAACCATATGATCATTGACTCTCTCTGCTTGACTTATTTCACTCAGCATAATCTCTTCCAGTCCCGTCCATGTTGATACAAAAGTGGGTATTCATCCTTTCTGATGGAGGCATAATACTCCATAGTGTATATGGACCACATCTTCCTTATCCATTCATCCGTTGAAGGGCATCTTGACTCTTTCCACAGTTTGGCGACCGTGGCCATTGCTGCTATGAACATTGGGATACAGATGGCCCTTCTGTTCACTACATCAGTATCTTTGGGGTAAATACCCAGTAGTGCAATTGCAGGCTCATAGGGAAGCTCTATTTTTAATTGTTGGAGGAACCTCCACAGTGTTTTCCAAAGTGGCTGCACCAACTTGCATTCCCACCAACAGTGTAAGAGGGTTCCCCTTTCTACACATCCTCTCCAACATTTATTGTTTCTTTCCTTGTTAATTTTTGTCATTCTAACTGGAGGGCATGTATTGCATGGAGGACTGGGTGTTATATGCAAACAATGAATCATGAAACGCTACGTCAAAAACTAATGATATACTATATGGTGACTAACATAACATAATTTTTTTTAAAAAAAGAAAATCTTACTACCCATTTTTCTACCACTCTAAAAAGAAAAACAAACTAACAATTGTAAATATCTGATTCCCCCAACATGGGGGCAGCTAACTACATAAACCAGCTGCTAATCAAAATAAAGAATCATATTATAATAAAACTTTAATAGTAGGAGATTTTAACATTCCAATCTCAGCATTGGGCAGATCATCTAAGCAGATCAACAAGAAACAAGAGCCTTGAAAGACACATGGACCACTTGGACTTCATAAATATATACGGAGCATTCCATCCTAACACAACAGAATACTCATTCCTTTTTTTTTTTTTTTTAGTGATATATAGAGAATTTCTTTTTTTTTTTAAGCACAGTGCACTTTCTTTTTTTTTTTTTTCAGTGTTCCAGAATATTCATTCTTCTCAAATACACATGGAACTTTCTCCAGAATAGATCACATACTGGGTCACAAATCAGGTCTCAGCCAACTCCAAAAAACTGAAATTATTCCTTTATGTTATCAGACTACAATGTCTTGAAATGGGAACTCAATCAGAAAAAAAAATTGGAAGGAACTCAAATACTGGGAAGTTAAAGAGCATCTGTTAAAGAATGATTGGGTCAAACAAGTAATTTAAGAAGAAATTAAATAATTCATGCAAAGTAATGAGAACAAAGACACTTCAGTCCAAAATCTATGGGATACTGCAAAGGTGGTCCTAAGAGGGAAATACATAGCCATCCAAGCTTCTCTTAGAAAATTAGAAAAATCCCAAATGCACAAGCTAACCTTACCTTAAAAAGCAGGAGACAGAAGAGCAAATAAAACTTAAACTGAGCAGGAGAGAAGAAATATAAAGATTACAGCAGAGATCAGTGAAATAGAAATCAGAAAAACAGTAGAACAGATCAACAAAACTAGAAGCTTGTTCTTTGAAAGAATTGATAAGATTGATAAACCAAGGCACCTGCATGTCTCAGTTGGTTAAGCAACTGCCTTCAGCTCAGGTCATAATCCCAGAGACCTGGGATCAAGCCCCACATCAGGCTCCTTGCTCAGCAGGAAGCCTCCTTCTCCCTCTCACTCTGCCTGCTACTTCCCCCTGTTTGTGCTCTGTGTATGTGTGTGTGTCAAATAAATAAATAAATTTTTTTAAAAATAAGATTGATAAATCACTGTCCAGACTTATACAAAAGAAAAGAGAAAGGACCCAAATTAATAAAATCATGAATAAGAGGGAAGACATCACAACTAATACCAAGGAAATAGAAACAATTATTAAAAATTATTATCAGCAACTATACACCAACAAATTAAGCAAACTGGAAGAAATGGTTGCATTCCTGGAAACTTATAAATGACCAAGACTGAAACAGAAAAAAATAGACAACCTGAATAGACCAATAACCAGTAATGAAATCGAAGCAGTAATCAAAACCTCCCAAAAAACAAAAGTCCAGGGCCTGATGGATTCCCAGGGGTATTGTACCAAACATTTAAAGCAGAAATAATAATTATTCTACCGAAGTTGTTTCAAAAAATAGAAACAGAAAGGAAACTTCCAAATTCTTTCTTTGAGGCCAACATTACCCTGATCCTCAAGCCAGACAATGATCCATCAAAAAGGAGAATTAAAAACCAATATCCCTGATTAACCTGAATGCCAAAATACTCAACAAGATCCTAGCCAATAGGATCCAACAGTACATGAAAAGGATGATCCACCATAACCAAGTGGGATTTATTCCTGGGATACAAGGGTGGTTCAACATTCACAAATCAATCAGTGTGAAAGAACACATCAATAAAAGAAAAACAAGAACTGTATGATCCTCTCAATTGATGCAGAAAAAGGATTTGAGAAAATACACCATCCATTCCAGATGAAAACTCTTCAGAGTATAGTATTAGAGGAAACATTCTCAATATCATAAAAGTCATCTATGAAAAGCCCATATCAAATATCATTATCATTGGGGAAAAGCTGAGAGCTTTTCCTTTAAGGTCAGTGACATGACAAGGATGACCAATCTCACCACTGTTGTTCAAAATAGTGCTAGAAGTCCTAGCTTCAGCAATCAGACAAGAAAAAGAAATAAAAGGCATCCAAATTGGCAAAGAGGTCAAACTATCCCTCTTGGCAGATGACATGATACCTTATGTAGAAAACCCAAAATACCCCACCCTAAAATACTAGAACTCATAGCAATTCATCAGTGTGGCAGAATACAAAATCAATGCACAGAAATCAGTTGCTTTTCTATACTAACAATATAACTGTAGGAAGAGAAATTAAGGAATCAATTCCATTTTCAATGATAACAAAAACCATAAGATACCTAGGAATGAATGTAACCAAAGAGGTAAATGGTCTACACTACAGAAACTACAGAACACTTCCGAAAGAAATGAGGAAGAAACAAAAAGATAGAAAAACATTCCATGCTCATGGATTGGAAGAGTAAACATTGTTAAAATGTCTACCGTGCCCAGAGCAATCTGCACTTTCAATGCCATCCTTATTAAAATTCCATTGGCATATTTCAAGGAGCTAGAACAAAAAATCCTAAAATTTGTATGGAACAAGAAAAGATCCCAAATCACCAAGGGAAGGTTGAAAAGGAAAAACTAACCTGGGGGGGGGCATCACATTGCCTGACTTCAAGCTTTACTACAAAGCTGTGATCACCAAGACAGCATGATACTGGTACAAAAACAGACACATAGACCAGGGGAACAGAGTAGAAAGCCCAGATATGGACCCTCAATTCTATGTCAACTAATATTTGAGAAATCAGGAAAAAAGTAGCCAATGGAAAAAAGTCTCTTCAATAAATGGTGCTGGGAAAATTGGACAGCTTCATCCAGAAGAATGAAACGTGACCATTCTCTTACACTATCCAGAAAGATGAACTCAAAATGGATGAAAGACCTCAATGTGAGGCAGGAATCCATCAAAATCGTAGAGGAGAACATAGGTAGTAACCTCTTCAATTTTGGCCACAGCAACTTCTTTCAAGATATGTCTCCAAAAACAACAGCTTAGAAGCCACGAAAACAGAATCAGGGAAATAAATGATGCCATGGAACGTTCCAACGTCAGAATTATTGGAATCCCTGAAGGGGAGGAGAAAGAAAGAAGTCTGCAAGATATTCTGGAACAAGTTCTCCATGAAAATTTTCCCAATCTCGCGAATGGAACCAGTGTTCATGTATTAGAGAGAGAACGGTCTCCCCCCAAGATTATAGATTCTTGAAAGTCCTCGAGACACCTAATAGTAAGAATGAAGAATTATAATTGTAGGCAGACCCTCTTGAAGGAAGCTAGGAAAAAGAAGCTCCTTATGTACAGGGGAAAGCCCATCAGAATAATGTCAGACCTGTCCACAGAAACCTGGCAAGCCAGAAAGGGCTGGCAAGATATATTCAGGGCACTAAATGAGAAGAACATGCAGCCAAGAATACTTTACCCAGCAAGACTGAAATTCAAAATGGATGGAGAGATAAAGAGTTTCCAAGACCAGCAAGGCTTAAAAGACTATGCAACCACCAAACCAACACTGCAGGAAATATTAAGGGGGGTTCTATAAAAGAGGGGAAATCCTAAGAATAGCATTGAACAGAAATATAGAGACAATCTACAGAAAGAAAGACTTCAAAGGTAACACAATGTCGATAAAAACGTATCTATCAATAATCACTCTCAGTGTGAATGGCCTAAATGCGCCCATCAAAAGAAACAGGGTTGCAGATTGGATAAAACGACAGGACCCATCCATATGTTGTCTACAAGAGACCCAATTTGAACCTAAAGATACACCCAGACTGAAAGCGAAGGGATGGAGAAGCATCTTTCATGCCAATGGGCCTCAAAAGAAGGCCGGGGTAGCAATTCTCATATCAGATAAATTAGATTTTAAACTAAAGACTGTAGTCAGAGATACAGAAGGACACTACATCATTCTTAAAGGGACTATCCACCAGGATGATCTAACAATTGTAAATATCTATGCCCCCAATATGGCAGCAGCCAATTACAAAAGAAAACTATTAATCAAGATAAAGAGTCATATTGATATGAATACATTAATAGTAGGAGATCTTAACACGCCTCTCTCAGTAATAGGCAGATCATCCAAGCAGAAAATCAATAAAGAAACAAGAGAATTGAATGACACATTGGACCAGATGGACCTCATGGATATATACAGAACATTCCACCCTAAAACAACAGAATACTCATTCTTCTCAAGTGCACATGGAACCTTCTCCAGAATAGAACACATACTGGGTCACAAATCAGGACTCAACCAATACCAAAAGACCGAGATTATTCCCTGCATATACTCAGATCACAATGCTTTGAAACTGGAGCTCAATCATGAGGGAAAGTTCCGAAGGAACTCAAACACCTGGAAGCTAAAGACCACCTTGCTTAAGAATGCTTGGATCAACCAGGAGATCAAAGAAGAACTGAAACAATTCATGGAAACCAATGAGAATGAAGACACTTCGGCCCAAAACCTATGGGATACAGCAAAGGCGGTCCTAAGGGGGAAATATATAGCCATCCAAGCCTCCCTCAAAAAAATCGAAAAATCCAGAACACACCAGCTGTCTCTACACCTTAAGGAACTGGAGAATCAACAACAAATCAAACCAACCCCACACATAAGAAGGGAAATAATCAAGATTAGAGCAGAGATCAATGAGGTAGAAACCAGAGATACAGTAGAACGTATCAATGAAACTAGAAGCTGGTTTTTTGAAGGAATCAAAAAGATCAATAAACCATTGGCCACACTAATCCAAAAGAAAAGAGAGAAAGCTCAAATTAATAAAATTATGAATGAAAAGGGAGAGATCACAACTAACACCAAGGAAGTAGAAACAATCATCAGTAGTTATTATCAACAGTTATATGCCAATAAGCTAAGCAACCTAGATGAAATGGATGCATTCCTGGAAAACTTTAAACTCCCAAAATTGAACCAGGAAGAAATTGACAACCTGAATAGACCATTATCTAGTAATGAGATTGAAGCAGTGATCAAAAACCTCCCAAAAAACAAGAGCCCAGGGCCTGACGGATTCCCTGGGGAATACCAAACTTTCAAAGAAGAAATAACACCTATTCTCCTGAAGCTGTTTCAAAAAATTGAAGCAGAAGGAAAACTTCCAGACTCTTTTTATGAAGCCAGCACTACCCTGATCCCTAAACCAGGCAAAGACCACACCAAAAAGGAGAATTTCAGACCAATATCACTGATGAATGTGAATGCTAAGATTCTCAACAAGATCCTAGCAAACAGGATCCAATAGCACATTAAGAAGATCATCCACCATGACCAGGAGGTATTCATCCCTGGGTTACAAGGATGATTCAACACTAGCAAATCAATCAATGTGATAGAACAAATCAATAAGAGAAGAGAGAAGAACCACATGGTCTTCTCAATTGATGCAAAAAAAAAATTTTTTTTGACAAATTCCAGCATCTGTTCCTGATTAAAATGCTTCAAAGTATAGGGATAGAGGGAACATTCCTGAACTTCATCAAATCTATGAAAGACCCACAGCAAATATCATCCTCAATGGGAAAAAGCTTGCAGCCTTCCCGTTTAATCAGGAACACGACAAGGATGCCCACTCTCACCACTCTTGTTCAACATAGTATTAGAAGTCCTAGCAACAGCAATCAGACAACAAAGAGAAATAAAAGGTATCCAAATTGGCAATGAAGAAGTCAAACTCTCTCTCTTCGCAGATGTCATGATTCTTTATATGGAAAACCCAAAAGACTCCATCCGCAAACTGCTAGAACTCATACAGCAATTCAGTAACGTGGCAGGATACAAAGTCAATGTACAGAAATCAGTGGCTTTCTTATACACTAACAATGAAAATACAGAAAGGGAAATTAGAGAATCAATTCCATTTACTATAGCACCAAGAACCATAAGATACCTGGGAATCAACCTAACCAAAGAGGGAAAGGATCTGTGCTCGAGGAAATACAGAACACTCATGAAAGAAATTGAAGAAGACAAAAAAAGATTGAAGACCATTCCATGCTCTTGGGTCGGAAGAATAAACATTGTTAAAATATCTATACTGCCTAGAGCAACTATACTTTTAATGCCATTCCAATCAAAATTGCACCAGTATTTTTCAAAGAGCTGGAGCAAATAATCCTAAAATTTGTATGGAATCAGAAGAGACCCCGAATCGCTAAGGAAATGTTGAAAAACAAATAAAACTGGCTGCATCACATTACCTGATTTCAAGGTTTACTACAAAGCTGTGATCACCAAGACAGCATGGTACTGGCATAAAAACAGGCACATAGACCACTGCAACAGAGCCCAGATATGGACCCTCAACTCTATGGGCAAATAATCTTCGACAAAGCAAGAAAAAATATACAGTGGAAAAAAGACAGTCTCTTCAATAAATGGTGCTGGGAATATTGGACAGCTATAAGTAGAAGAATGAAACTCGACCATTCTCTTCCACCATACACAAAGATAAACTCAAAATGGATAAAAGACCTCAATGTGAGACAGGAATCCATCAGAATCCTAGAGGAGAACATAGGCAGTAACCACTTCGATATCAGCCACAGCAACTTCTTTCAAGATATGTCTCCAAAGGCAAAGGAAACAAAAGCGAAGATGAACTTTGGGGACTTCATCAAGATCAAAAGCTTCTGCACAGCAAAGGAAACAGTCAACAAAACAAAGAGGCAACCCACGAAATGGAAGAAGATATTTGCAAATGACAGTACAGACAAAAGGTTGATATCCAGGATCTATAAAGAACTCCTCAAACTCAACACACACAAAACAGACAATCATATTTAAAAAATGGGCAGAAGATATGAACAGACACTTCTCCAATGAAGACATACAAATGGCTATCATAAAAAAATGTCCATCATCACTAGCCATCAGGGAGATTCAAATTAAAACCACATTGAGATACCACCTTCCACCAGTTAGAATGGCCAAAATTAGCAAGACAGGAAACAACATGTGCTGGAGGGGATGTGGAGAAAGGGGAACCCTCTTACACCATTGGTGGGAATGCGAGTTGGTGCAGCCACTTTGGAGAACAGTGTGGAGATTCCTCAAGAAATTAAAAATAGAGCTTCCCTAGGACCCTGCTATTGCACTACTGGGTATTTACCCCAAAGATACTGATGGAGTGAAAAGAAGGGCCATCTGTACCCCAATGTTCATGGCAGCAATGGCCACGGTCGCCAAACTGTGGAAAGAACCAAGAGGCCCTTCAACGGACGAATGGATAAGGAAGATGTGGTCCATATACACTATGGAGTATGATGCCTCCATCAGAGAGGATGAATCCCCAACTTTTGTAGCAACATGGACGGGACTGGAAGAGATGATACTGAGTGAATTAAGTCAAGCAGAGAGAGTCAATTATCATATGGTTTCACTGATTTGTGGAGCAAATGGAATAACACTGAGGACATGGGGAGATGGAGAGAAGGGAGTTGGTGGAATTTAAGAACCATGAGAGACTGTGGACTCTGAGAAACAATCTGAGGGTTTTGAAGAGGCGGGTGTGGGAGTTTGGGGGAACCAGGTGGTGGGTATTAAGGAGGGCGTGTACTGCATGGAGCACTGGGTGTGGGGCAAAACCAATGAATTCTGTTATGCTGAAAAGAAATTTTTAAAAAATAATAAAATTTTAAAAATGATATGTCTCAAAAGGCAAAGGAAAAAAAGGCCAAAATGAACTTTTGGGGCTTCATCAAGATCAAAAGCTTCTGCACAGCAAAGGAAACAGTCAACAAAACAAAGAGGGAACCCACGGAATGGAAGAAGATATTTGCAAATGACAGTACAGACAAAGGGCTGACATCCAAGATCTAAAAAGAGCTCCTCAAACTCAAAACTCAAAAAACTAATAACCCAGTCAAAAAATGGGCAGTAGACATGAACTGATGAACAGACATTTCTCCAAAAAAGATACACAAATGGCTAACAGACACATGAAAAAGTGTCCAACATCACTAGCCATCATAAACAATAAATTCTGGAACACTGAAAAGAAATTATTAAAAATGAATAAAAATTTTTTAAAAATCACAGGGAGATGGGGTGCCTGGGTGGCTCAGTGGGTTAAGCCTCTGCCTTCAGCTCAGGTCATGATCTCAGGGACCTGGGATCGAGCCCCACATTGGGCTCTCTGCTCGGCAGGGAGCCTGCTTCCTCCTCTCTCTCTGCCTGCTTCTCTGCCTACTTGCCTACTTGTGATCTCTGTCAAATAAATAAAATCTTAACAAAAAAAAAAAAAAAACAACAGTGAGATACCACCTTACACCAGTTAGAATGGCCAAAATTAACAAAAAAGGAAACAACAAGTGTTGAAGAGGATGTGGAGAAAGAGGAGCCCTCTTACACTGTTTCTGGGAATGCAAGTTGGTGCAGCCACTTTGGAGAACAGTGTGGAGATTCGTTAAGAAATTAAAAATAGAGCTTCCCTATGACCCTGCAATTGCACTATTGAGTATTTACCCCAAAGATACAGATGTAGTGAAAAGAAGGGCTATCTGTACCCCAATGTTCCTAGCAGCAATGGCCACGGTTGCCAAACTGTGGAAAGAGCCAAGATCCCCTTCAGTGGACGAATGGATAACGATGATGTGGTCCATATACACAATGGGGTATTACTCAGCCAGCAGAAATTATGAACACCCACCATTCACACTGACATGGATGGAACTGGAGGGGATTATGCCAAGTGAAATACGTCAATCAGAGAACAACAATTGTCATATGGTCTCACTCAAATGTGGAGCATAAGGAATAACATGGAGGACCACAGGGGAAGGGATGGAAATCCAAAGGGGAAGAAATCAGAGAGGGAGGTGGACCATGAGACACTATGGACTCAGGAAACAAAATGAGGGTTTCAGAGGAGCTAGGGGTAGGTAATGGGGTAGCAAGGTGGGTATTAATGAGAGCACGTTCTGTGACACGGGTGTTATACACAACTAATGAATCATTACACTACATCAAAAACTAATGATGTACTATACAGTGGCTAACTGAACATAATTTAAAATATCAAATTGTAATTCATTAAAAGAAGAGATAGAAGCCAACAGTAACAAAACCAAGACAAGAGAGATGGGAGGTAAGAGATAGAGACCTACAGTAACACACATACAAGAGACAGACAGAAAACAGATAAAGAGACACAGTAACATCCTTGATGAGATAGAAGACAAGTAAGATGTAGAGATGTACAGTCAAGAACCTAGAGGAACAGAACACAGGACAGAGATACAGACCCCCAGTAACAGATCCTAGAGGAGACAGAAGACACGTAAGAGATAGAGACCCACAGTAACAGAACCTACAGGAGACGGAACACAGGTAAGAGAGAAATCCACAGTAACAGACCTAGAGGAGAGAGATGGGCTATAAGAGATAGAGACCCAGAGTAACAGAACCAGGAGGAAGGAGATGAGAGGTAGGACACAGAGACACAACCCTACAAGTACAGTTGAACTATGCTAGAGGCAGACACATAGACCTAGAGGGACTCCTTTCCAGGAACTGGCTCATTGCCTGTGGGTGTCGACCAGACATCGGGAACCTGCGGGGCCGCCCAGCAGCCTGGAATCTCAGGCAGGAGCTAACACTGGAGTCTTGGGGCAGAACTCCTTCTTCTCCAGGAAACCTCGGGCTTTGTCCTTCAGTCCCTCGACTGCTTGGATGAGGCCCACCCACATTATGGAGGACCATGTCCTCTCCCTGAAGTGCACTGATTTCCCTGCACAGGTAGGATGCTGTCTGCTTGAATAGCCTGGCTGGGTGAGCGTGGGAGACTGACGGTCACTCGGACCTCCTCTCGCTCCGTGCTCACAATGCGAGAGGTGGGGCCACTGTCACTGTCTTACCTGGAAGAAACTGCAGCCTCGGAGAGCCTCAGCCCCTGCCTGCGGGGAGGGTGCCAGGGTTTGCACCATGTCTTCTGACCACATCGCTCATGCACAGTCCATGGTCCACACTGCGTCTTGGAGGAAGCCACTAGGGTGAACCCCAAAATCTGCATGTAAGCTCTCCTCAAACCCTTAGCTGATCCCTTGACTGGGCACCTGTGGAGGAAACTAAGAAGGACCCAACGGGAACACCAGCCAGGAGGCCCAAGAACAGAGGCTCCAGCTGCTGACACACAGAGGCTCCCACGCACACACGGGCTCCCACGCGCACACGGGCACAGCTGAGAAGCAGCACGTCTCGGTGCAGACCCGCCCCAGGCCAGTGAATACAGGAGCAGCTTCGTGGGGCCACGCTCGGCACCTCTACAGGCAGGAAGGTGTGACGCCAGAGCCTCAGAGGCTGAGGGCACAGTGACTGCTGGGTGGGGCAGCCAGGCCTGCTCTTGGACACAAGGGGGACGAGCCAGGGTGATGCTGGAGGCAGGGCAGGGCCACAGCCCCAGAGAGGAGCAGAGCGGGGTCAGCACGGACACGTGAGCTCAGAGCTCAGCTGCCTCGGTGGGACCCAGGAGGAGATGAGATCATTGTCCTCCAAGACCGCAGGACCCCAAGGGCGGCTGGGCTGCCAACAGGGCCAGCAGCAGCCTCCACAGGGTTCATCCTGTGTCTTCGGCACAGAGCCCGGAGACCGGCTGGGCACGGCGGCCCCAGCCCCCCAGCCGGGGAAGAATGAGAAGGGGGTCGCCAGGGTGGGCCAGGGCTGCCGTGGAGGCCAGGCCCGGCACGCTCCCCTGGGTGCAGGCTGCACGGACTGGCCACACCTGGCCTGGGCCCGCGGGGGCAGCAGGCTGCAGGGTGGGGCTCTGCCTGCCCTGTGGTTTCTCTCAGAACCGTGGGCCCTTCCAAGGAACCGGGCGCTCGCCCTCCGCCTCCCACGCAGCACCTGACCCAGCGCCAAGGGTGGGTCAGGCTGCCCTGGGGGAGCAGGGAGGTCGGGCTGGGCCCTGTCTGCCCCAGGCCTTCCGTCCAGGCCTGTCCGGCCCAACCACGCTGCAGCATCTCCCGTCTTCTAAATGAGCCCGAGTGTCCCCCCGAGGGCACCACACCTGACAGAGGCGACCTCCACACAGCCTCCCCGCACGGGCAGTGCTGGCCCTCGGCTGCTGGGCCCAGAGGGTGGGTCCCTGGTGTCTCCCGCTCCAAACGGCCACACGAGGCCTCGCAGGAGTGCACGCGGGGAGCGGGGCCGGCGGCAGCGCACGCTGGGAGGGCCCCCCATCGCGGCCTCCCCGAGTGGACGCTCAGCCTTTCCGGGGGTTCCGGGACACACAGGCCTGCAGGACATGCCCGCAGTGTGAGGGTGAGGCCCAGCCCAGACCACCACAGCTGCACACACGTCACTGGTGCGTCAACAGTGCACGCCGCCCCAAAGGACCAGCATCCGATGCCACTCCGTGGTCCCCACAGCCGTGGTGACACCCACAGATCCATGACACAGTCCACCCCAGCTGCACCAGACACAGCCATCTTCCGGGGCCGCCGGCCAACCGCACGGTGGACCCAGCCTGCCCACAGTCCCCGCCGGTCCTCCCTGGACTCACCACCCAACTGCAGCCCCAGTAAGAGACCCAGCGGCAGGACACGGGCTCGGGAAGGGGTGTGAGGACGATGCGGGAGGCCCCCTGCCAGCAGGACGCCCAGGGCGGGCCGGGGGACTCTCGCCCTGCACACTCACCCCCAGCCCACTCCTCCAGGCAGTGGGACACTGGGAACAAGGGAACGTGCCACAAGGACCCCTGCATCCACGTCTCAGGCACGTGGCCACGCAGGCTGTGGCTTCTCGTGCCCAAAGCAGCCACGACCCTTTCCTCGCAGGGCTGCCTTGGGGACAGCAGTGATGGCGCCCGGCGCCCCCTCCCTTCCTGGGGCATCCCGGTGACCACCACGGTGTGTGCGGCACAGCATGTCAGCCGTGGCATCGGGGGAGCGAGCACACGAGAGGCCACGGAGAGAAGCCTACTGAGTCCACGGCACAAGGACTCATTTCAACCCTGATGTTGCTGACACACTTCCCAAGAACTTAAAAAAAAGAGGAACTCCCAGGGCTACAGAGGCCCCTGGGGGTTCCCACCCCGTTTCTGGTCAGGACACTGAGGCTGAGCTCCCCTTCCCCCATGCTGGTCCTAGCTGAGCTGCTCTGTGCTGAGCTGGGCCGAACATGGTGGGACTGGGCTGGACGGCAGAGCTGACCCGTACTCCAGGACAGGCTGCTGGCTCCATCCCAGGGCTGGAGGCTGAGGGTCAGAGCCAGGGCCCAAGCCCAGCCCCACCAGTCACCCACCTGTGTGGGGGTCTCATACAGCCCTAGACCCCACATGCCAGCCTTGTTCACATGCACGCCCACGCACACACACACTCACACACATTCACACGCACACACACGGGTGCACACGCGTGCTCTCAGGAGACCGGCCCCACACCGGTCCAGTGAAGGAGACGCCCGCGGTACGGCCATCCCAAGCGCCCGGCCAGGCTCTGCTCTAACGGCGACCGAGCTCACAGGGCCGGGACCCGACCTCAGACCAGCGGCTCCGTCTTTGCCCCCAGCACACCCTCTCCGTCCGCTCCGGCCACGGGCGACCTGCAGGAAACTCGCACACATCCAGACACGTCCCCGTGACGTCGGAGCCACGCGGCCTCGCTTGGACTAAACGCGGGAGATGGCCTGGAGCCTCCCGGAATGTCCTCGGTCGCGCCGATCTGTACCTCTTGATGGGAGAAACCCCGCCCTAAATGCCACCTCCGGGCCCGCGCGGGTCCCAGCAGCTGCCCTCCCGGGCCTCCAGGAACACCTTCCCTTTTCCCTTAAAATTGCTCAAAAGGGAGCCAGGCAGGAACAGGCCCTGTATTCTCCGCACATGGCCCAGACCCCTGTGGAGTCGTGGCAAGGGGGGAGGAAAGTTCTGTAGCCGGAAACTGGATATGGCCCAAAAGTACACATAGGTGGCTCGAGAGAGTCAGAGAGAGCGATGGGCAGGGACGGGGAGGGGGCAGGGATGGACGGTAGATACACAGACGGACAGAGAGGGGTGGGGACAGACGGTGGGTGGGCAGGTACACGGGTGGACGGACAGGGGGAGAGATGACAGACTCACAGATGGGTAATAGAATAAAATTCTAAGAGAGCTTTGTCCGTTTTGCGCTGTCGAGACCCCCACCCTCCTGCAAGGTTCTCGGGAGCCCAGGCCTGGGTACCTCCCGCCCGTCTCCTGGACCGAGGGTCCCCCAAGGGCAGAGCTGAGTGTCTTCCTTCTCTGGTGCCCCAGATCAGAAGGCCTGCCCCATGGACCCCAGCATGAGGCCAAGGGCTGGGCTCACACCGACCGTGAGAGCCAGAGGCCATCGCACGCGGCCGAGTGCATGCACCCCGAGCCAGGGAGGCCGCTGTGCTGGTCGCCGGTCAGGAGGGCCCGTGGAGCCCAGCACACGGGGCGCCCAGCCCGAGAGCAGGCCGCGGGGTGGACGCTGCCAGGGATGCTGCCTTCACGGCCCCCCCGGCAGGAAAGGGCCTTCTCAGGGTCCCTCAGTCCCTCTTTCTTTCCTTCTGTCATGAACCCGGCACGGTCGGCCGAATGCTGGCCCCCGAGAGCCATGTCCACGGCCTAAACCCTGGACCCTGTGAATGCGACCTTGTTGGAGAACGGGTCTGTGCAGGTGTGGTTGACGCTGAGGCACTTCAGATGAGATGGGCCAGGCCCGAGGTGTGATGGCGGGTGTCCCTACAAGAGGCTGAGGAGGGACACGGACGGAGAGGAGAAGCCCCATGATGGTGGGGGCGGGGCTGGGAGGGACGAGGCCACGAGCCCAGGAGCGCTCCTCACACGTGGACGGTGCGGGGTCAGGCCGGGCACTGCCCCTGACCCGTGGAAGGTGCCCCCCATCAGTCAGAACAAAGTGCAGGTCAGATCTCTTTCCTGACTCCCTGGTGATGTCACAAAGCTACACCAGTCTCCACATGACTCTCGCTCCCCTCGAGGGTGCAGGCCGCACCCGTCCCCCACACCGCCATCACAGTGCCGTCATCCCCATGACTTCCTTCCCTTATGACTGGAAGACAGTGTCCTTTCCCACTAAGTTTAGAGATAACGAGAGCAGAAGGAAGTGTTTGCACACACCCAGAGCCCCTCCATGTCCCAGGTTCTGCCATGACGCGCGCGTAGCTTGCTTACAAGGACTACGCTTGTGACAAGACGAGCCGGTGTCAGCAGCAGATCACAGGGACTCAAGGGCACAGGTCACACTGGGCTCAGCACCTATGAAGTCCCCAGGAGTGGGTTCCCAGCCGCAGGCCTGCGGGTCACTGTCTGTGGTGCCGCGCTGGGCAGCCCCGCCGGGAGGACGCTGTCCACGTGCTCCCCATCTCGCTGCCTGCCAACAAAGCTCCCTTCTGCAGAAGATCCCCTCTGCTGCCCTGTCCCCTCTTCGCCCCCTCCCCCAGCCCCGGGAACACCTCATCTACCCTCCCTCTAAATGTGCTTCCTGGACGTGCAGGGGGACGGGGCAGTGTGGAGCCTGCTGCTGGCCCCGACTCAGCACATGCCGGCCAGACTGGGGTCCACACGTGCCCACAGGGGCTGACGACCGGGCGGCTCCTCAGGAATGGGCCTGAGGGCTGCAAGTCTGCAGGTGTGCGGGGGCTGGAGGCATCTTCACACCAAACACACGTTCCATAAGGACGGATGTCCAGGCGTCCACGCTCAGGGCCGCCGCTGTCAGGAGCCCGTGCGGATTCCGCCCCATTAGCCCTGCGGAGAGACAAAACCCCAGCGCGGACGAGCAGGGGAGGCTACGGCAGACCTCTCTCTCCATCAGTGTGACGGTACACAGGCTTGGCCTCCCAAAGACTGACCAAAGCCCGCACTGTGCACCTGCCTGGTGGAGGAGTTGTCCTAAGGGACACATCCTTCCTCAAGGGCCCAGCAGGCACCTCCTGCCAGCGTTCCTCGACAGGAGATCTCCCGCATCCTGCCTGTGTGCCAACCCACAGTCTCGGGAGCATTTGCAGGAGGGAAGGAGGTGCATAGGCCGGTGCGTTCTTCACGGCCACAGGCACGTGTCCCGGACTGCGTCCTGACATGCCCTCGGGGGGCTCTCTCCTTCTCTCTCCTAGAGAATTTAAAAGTCTTGTTCACTCTGTGGGGACAGCCCAGGACGGGCCCACAGGGCAGGCTCAGGGGGACTCGATGGCCACGCTCTTCCAATGGGCACGGGCGCTCCACACACAGGCTCCCAGGGTACAGCCATCGGGGTGAGGTCACACCCTCCCGTGGACCTCCCAGCTCTGCTTCTGGGGTCACAGTGAGACCCGAGGAGGTTGCTGACATGGTTTCCGCTGGGTGTGGGGACACGGGACACAGCGGCCTTCAGATACGCTGCTCTCCACACACACACTCGACGTCCAGTTCTTTGGAGCTGCCGGCACGGATGGAACAGGAGGACGACATTCCAGGTGGGAGGCATCGTGCTGTGTGGACAGGACAAGTGTGAGGCTGGTCCGCAGGTATGCGTGGGACAGTCGGCAGCCACACTAGCAGGGACACAAGGAAGAGCCCCCCAGGGCTGGGGGCACCGAGGGCTCAGTGGAGAGCAGGTTATGCTGGTCTGCCCGGGAGCAGACAGCAGACATTTCCCTGCAGGAGGCAGAGAGCAAGGGGAGCACATGCCGGGAGGGGTGGGGGTCCTGTGCTCTCCCTTGGGCCCCGGGGCACCCACCACACCCCACTCCCACACACCCACCTGCAGCAGCTTTGGCCGTGTCTGGAGGTCCCCCAGCTCCTCTGAGACAGAAACCACCCAGAAGAAAAGGGAACTTCAGGAAGCAAGCCAAGCCCCTCGGTTTCGATCCTGTTCTTAGTCTTCCCAGAGCTGCCTGGAAGCTAGGAAGCAGGGCTGTGGGCACAGAGCCCAGCCACAAGGACACGTGTGTGCCTGGGCCGCGGCAGGGGAGAGGCGGGTGCGGGCATGAGCGAGGCTGCAGGGTGGCTCCTTGCACAGCTCCGGCCACCGTGAGTGGGGTCTGCACGCAGCAAGGGCCGAGGGAGTGAGGGGCGACCCAGGACCGGCTGCAGGAGCGGAGGACAGGCCGCGCCCTCAGGACCCCTGGGGAGGCAGAGCAGCTGAGCCAGCGCAGGGCAAGGCAGGGGCAGGCGGGCCGCCGAGGCCCGTGGCCCAACCCAACGCAGGGACGAGAGGGGCACGGGAGGGGAACACCCATGCCAACACTGCGGGACACACCAGATGCAGACGAAGGGGGGCCAGGACCGGAACTTCAAGGATGGTGACGGGAGAAGGGCAGAGGCCTGAGGGTTGCCGCTCACCACCTGTGCTGGGAGCCCGGGCTGGGCCATCTTGAGTCACAGCAGGATCGAGGCAAGGATGGACAGAGGGGTCTGAGGGGAGGACACAGGGAGGGGCTGGCTCAGCCCCAGGGAGGAAGAGGCCTCCAGGGGGTCCTGAACACCCACGGGAGCCAGCTCAAGCCCCAGGGCAGGGTCGGAGGTGTTGTGCGCGGGGCCCTGGGTGGCCTCAGATGAGCAGCAGGTGAGAGCAGGACAAGGGGGTAGGGCTGCCATGGCTCTCATGTGCTCAAGCCCAGACAGCAGCACAGGGGCTGATCAGGGAGCTCAATGTGCTGCAGGAGCCCAGGGGCTGAGGGTCAGAGGCCAAACCTGGGCTAAAGGGTCTGGGACAGGTAGCAGGGACAAGGGCAGCCCTAGGGACACACAGAAGTCTGGGACTGTGCTCCCGACCTGGGCAGAGAGATCACAGGGCATGTGGGGCAGAAGGCTGCTGTAGTCGATGAGTCCACGGGCCAGTGGCACAGCAGCTAGAGCTGAGCAGGAACCGGGAAGGTTACAGAAGCAAGAGGTGGCCCAGGGGCTCAGTGGAACCCTCAGAGGTTGTGCAGGTGAGCAAGGGCAGGGGGGAGAGCAGGAGGGGCAGGGGGATTGCCCCAGGCAGAGTTTGCCAAGGTGAGCAGGGGCAAGGGGGAGAGCAGGAGGGTCAGGGGGCTGCCCCAGGGGCTCAGGGGAGCAGGGAGAGCTTGTGCAGGTGAGCAGGGGCAGGGGGGAGAGCAGGAGGGGCAGGGAGCTGCCCCAGGGGCTCAGGGGAGCTGGCAGAGCTTGTGCAGGAGAGCAGGGGCAGGGGGAGAGCAGGAGGGGCAGGGTCTGTCCCAAGGTCTCAGGGGTGCTGGGAGAGCTTGTGCAAGTGAGCAGGGGCAGGGGGGAGAACAGGAGGGGCAGGGGGCTGCCACGGGGGCTCAGGGGAGCAGGCAGAGCTTGTGCAGGTGAACAGGGGCAAGGGGGAGAGCAGGAGGGGCAGGGGGCTGCCCCAGGGACTCAGGGAGCAGGCACAGCTTGTGTAGGTGAGCAGGGGTGGGGAGACAGCAGGAGGGCAGGGGGCTGCCCCAGGGGCTCAGGGGAGCAGGCAGAGCTTGTGTAGGTGAGCAGGGGTGGGGGGACAGCAGGAGGGCAGGGGGCTGCCCCAGGGACTCAGGGGAGCTGGCAGAGCTTGTGTAGGTGAGCAGGGGTGGGGGGACAGCAGGAGGGGAGGGGGCTGCCCCAGGGTCTCAGGGAGCAGGCAGAGCTTGTGTAGGTGAACAGGGGCAGGGGGGACAGCAGGAGGGGCAGGGGGTTGCACCAGGGGCTCAGAGGAGCTGGCAGTGCTTGTGTGGGTGAGCAGGGGCAGGGGGGAGAGCAGGAGGGGCAGGGGGCTACCCAGGGGCTCAGCGAGCAGACAGGGCTTATGCAGGTGAGCCGGTTCAGCGGGGAGAGCAGGAGGCGCAGGAGGCTGCCCCAGGGGCTCAGGGGAGCCCTCAGAGTTTGTGCAGGTGAGCAGGGGTAGAGCTGGAGATCAGAAGGGACAAGGGCTGCCCCAGGGGCTCACGGGAGCAGGCAGAGATTGTGCAGGTGAGCAGGGGTATGGGGACAGCAGGAGGGGCCGGGGGCTGCCCCGGGGGCTCAGGGAGCAGGCAGAGCTTGTGTAGGTGAGCAGAGGCAGGGGGAGAGCCAGAGGGGCAGGAAGCTGCCCCAGTGGCCAAGGGAGCTGGCATAGCTTGAGCAGGTGAGCATGGGCGGGGTGGGGTACAGCAGGAGGGGCAGGGGGCTGCCCCAGGGTCTCAGGGAGCAGGCAGAGCTTGTTCAGGTGAGCAGGGGAAGGGGGGACAGCAGGAGGGGCAGGGGGCTGCCCCAGGGGCTCAGGGAGCAGACAGAGCTTGTTCAGGTGAGCAGGGGAAGGGGGGACAGTAGGAGGGGCAGGGGGCTGCCCCAGGGGCTCAGGGAGCAGGCAGAGCTTGTGCAGGTGAGCAGGGGCAAGGGGGAGAGCAGGAGGGGCAGGGGGCTGCCCCAGGGTCTCAGGGAGCAGGCAGAGCTTGTTCAGGTGAGCAGGGGAAGGGGGGACAGCAGGAGGGGCAGGGGGCTGCCCCAGGGGCTCAGGGAGCAGACAGAGCTTGTTCAGGTGAGCAGGGGAAGGGGGGACAGTAGGAGGGGGAGGGGGCTGCCCCAGGGGCTCAGGGAGCAGGCAGAGCTTGTGCAGGTGAGCAGGGGCAAGGGGGAGAGCAGGAGGGGCAGGGGGCTGCCCCAGGGGCTCAGGGAGCAGGCAGAGCTTGTGCAGGTGAGCAGGGGCAAGGGGGAGAGCAGGAGGGGCAGGGGGCTGCCCCAGGGGCTCAGGGAGCAGGCAGAGCTTGTGCAGGTGAGCAGGGGAAGGGGGGACAGCAGGAGGAGCAGGGGGCTGCCCCAGGGGCTCAGGGAGCAGACAGAGCTTGTTCAGGTGAGCAGGGGAAGGGGGGACAGTAGGAGGGGCAGGGGGCTGCCCCAGGGGCTCAGGGAGCAGGCAGAGCTTGTGCAGGTGAGCAGGGGCAAGGGGGAGAGCAGGAGGGGCAGGGGGCTGCCCCAGGGGCTCAGGGAGCAGGCAGAGCTTGTGCAGGTGAGCAGGGGCAAGGGGGAGAGCAGGAGGGGCAGGGGGCTGCCCCAGGGGCTCAGGGAGCAGGCAGAGCTTGTGTAGGTGAGCAGGGGCAAGGGGGAGAGCAGGAGGGGCAGGGGGCTGCCCCAGGGGCTCAGGGAGCAGGCAGAGCTTGTGTAGGTGAGCAGGGGCATGGAGGAGAGCAGGAGGGTAGGGGGCTGCCCCAGGGTCTCAGGGACCAGGCAGAGCTTGTGCAGGTGAGCAGGGGCAAGGGGGAGAGCAGGAGGGGCAGGGGGCTTCCCCAGGAGCTCAGGAGCAGACAGAGCTTGTTCAGGTGAGCAGGGGCAGGGGGAGAGCCGGAGGGGCATGAGGCTGCCCCAGTGGCCAAGGGAGCTGGCATAGCTTGAGCAGGTGAGCAGGGGCGGGGGGCGGGGGCCGCAGGAGGGGCAGGGTCTGTCCCAGGGGCTCAGGGAGCAGACAGAGCTTGTGCAGGTGAGCAGGGGCAGGGGCGAGAGCAGGAGGGGCAGCGTCTGTCCCAGGGGCTAAGGGAGCAGACAGAGCTTGTTCAGGTGAGCAGGGGCAGCGGGAGAGCCGGAGGGGCATGAGGCTGCCCCAGTCCCAAGGGAGCTGGCATAGCTTGAGCAGGTGAGCAGGGGCGGGGGGCGGGGGCCGCAGGAGGGGCAGGGTCTGTCCCAGGGGCTCAGGGAGCAGACAGAGCTTGTGCAGGTGAGCAGGGGCAGGGGCGAGAGCAGGAGGGGCAGGGTCTGTCCCAGGGGCTCAGGGAGCAGGCAGAGCTCCTACAGGTGAGCAGGGCAGGGGGGCAGCAGGAGGGGCAGGGGGCTGCCCCAGGAGCTCAGGGAGCAGACAGAGCTTGTGCAGGTGAGCAGGGGCAGGGGGAGAGCAGGAGGGGCAGGGTCTGTCCCAGGTGCTAAGGGAGCAGACAGAGCTTGTGCAGGTGAGCAGGGGCAGGGGGAGAGCAGGAGGGGCAGGGGGCTGCCCCAGTGGCCAAGGGAGCTGGCATAGCTTGAGCAGGTGAGCAGGGGCGGGGGGCGGGGGCTGCAGGAGGGGCAGGGGCTGTCCCAGGGGCTCAGGGAGCAGACAGAGCTTGTTCAGGTGAGCAGGGGAAGGGGGGACAGTAGGAGGGGCAGGGGGCTGCCCCAGGGGCTCAGGGAGCAGGCAGAGCTTGTGCAGGTGAGCAGGGGCAAGGGGGAGAGCAGGAGGGGCAGGGGGCTGCCCCAGGGGCTCAGGGAGCAGGCAGAGCTTGTGTAGGTGAGCAGGGGCAAGGGGGAGAGCAGGAGGGGCAGGGGGCTGCCCCAGGGTCTCAGGGAGCAGGCAGAGCTTGTGTAGGTGAGCAGGGGCAAGGGGGAGAGCAGGAGGGGCAGGGGGCTGCCCCAGGGGCTCAGGGAGCAGGCAGAGCTTGTGTAGGTGAGCAGGGGCATGGAGGAGAGCAGGAGGGGCAGGGGGCTGCCCCGGGAGCTCAGGAGCAGACAGAGCTTGTTCAGGTGAGCAGGGTCAGGGGTAGAGCCGGAGGGGCATGAGGCTGCCCCAGTGGCCAAGGGAGCTGGCATAGCTTGAGCAGTTGAGCAGGGGCGGGGTGGGGGGCTGCAGGAGGGGCAGCGTCTGTCCCGGGGGCTCAGGGAGCAGACAGAGCTTGTGCAGGTGAGCAGGGGCAGGGGGAGAGCAGGAGGGGCAGGGTCTGTCCCAGGGGCTCAGGGAGCAGACAGAGCTTGTGCAGGTGAGCAGGGGCAGGGGCGAGAGCAGGAGGGGCAGCGTCTGTCCCAGGGGCTAAGGGAGCAGACAGAGCTTGTTCAGGTGAGCAGGGGCAGCGGGAGAGCCGGAGGGGCATGAGGCTGCCCCAGTCCCAAGGGAGCTGGCATAGCTTGAGCAGGTGAGCAGGGGCGGGGTGGGGGGCCGCAGGAGGGGCAGCGTCTGTCCCAGGGGCTCAGGGAGCAGACAGAGCTTGTGCAGGTGAGCAGGGGCAGGGGCGAGAGCAGGAGGGGCAGGGTCTGTCCCAGGGGCTCAGGGAGCAGACAGAGCTTGTGCAGGTGAGCAGGGGCAGGGGCGAGAGCAGGAGGGGCAGGGTCTGTCCCAGGGGCTCAGGGAGCAGGCAGAGCTCCTACAGGTGAGCAGGGCAGGGGGGCAGCAGGAGGGGCAGGGGGCTGCCCCAGGAGCTCAGGGAGCAGACAGAGCTTGTGCAGGTGAGCAGGGGCAGGGGGAGAGCAGGAGGGGCAGGGTCTGTCCCAGGTGCTAAGGGAGCAGACAGAGCTTGTGCAGGTGAGCAGGGGCAGGGGGAGAGCAGGAGGGGCAGGGGGCTGCCCCAGTGGCCAAGGGAGCTGGCATAGCTTGAGCAGGTGAGCAGGGGCGGGGGGCGGGGGCTGCAGGAGGGGCAGGGTCTGTCCCAGGGGCTCAGGGAGCAGACAGAGCTTGTTCAGGTGAGCAGGGGAAGGGGGGACAGTAGGAGGGGCAGGGGGCTGCCCCAGGGGCTCAGGGAGCAGGCAGAGCTTGTGCAGGTGAGCAGGGGCAAGGGGGAGAGCAGGAGGGGCAGGGGGCTGCCCCAGGGGCTCAGGGAGCAGGCAGAGCTTGTGCAGGTGAGCAGGGGCAAGGGGGAGAGCAGGAGGGGCAGGGGGCTGCCCCAGGGGCTCAGGGAGCAGGCAGAGCTTGTGTAGGTGAGCAGGGGCAGGGGGAGAGCAGGAGGGGCAGGGTCTGTCCCAGGTGCTAAGGGAGCAGACAGAGCTTGTGCAGGTGAGCAGGGGCAGGGGGAGAGCAGGAGGGGCAGGGGGCTGCCCCAGTGGCCAAGGGAGCTGGCATAGCTTGAGCAGGTGAGCAGGGGCGGAGGGCGGGGGCCGCAGGAGGGGCAGGGTCTGTCCCAGGGGCTCAGGGAGCAGACAGAGCTTGTGCAGGTGAGCAGGGGAAGGGGGGACAGTAGGAGGGGCAGGGGGCTGCCCCAGGGGCTCAGGGAGCAGGCAGAGCTTGTGCAGGTGAGCAGGGGCAAGGGGGAGAGCAGGAGGGGCAGGGGGCTGCCCCAGGGGCTCAGGGAGCAGGCAGAGCTTGTGTAGGGGAGCAGGGGCAAGGGGGAGAGCAGGAGGGACAGGGGGCTGCCCCAGGGGCTCAGGGAGCAGGCAGAGCTTGTGTAGGTGAGCAGGGGCAAGGGGGAGAGCAGGAGGGGCAGGGGGCTGCCCCAGGGGCTCAGGGAGCAGGCAGAGCTTGTGCAGGTGAGCAGGGGCAAGGGGGAGAGCAGGAGGGGCAGGGGGCTGCCCCAGGGGCTTAGGGAGCAGGCAGAGCTTGTGTAGGTGAGCAGGGGCATGGAGGAGAGCAGGAGGGGCAGGGGGCTGCCCCAGGGGCTCAGGGAGCAGGCAGAGCTTGTTCAGGTGAGCAGGGTCAGGGGTAGAGCCGGAGGGGCATGAGGCTGCCCCAGTGGCCAAGGGAGCTGGCATAGCTTGAGCAGTTGAGCAGGGGCGGGGTGGGGGGCCGCAGGAGGGGCAGCGTCTGCCCCGGGGGCTCAGGGAGCAGACAGAGCTTGTGCAGGGGAGCAGGGGCAGGGGGAGAGCAGGAGGGGCAGGGTCTGCCCCGGGGGCTCAGGGAGCAGACAGAGCTTGTGCAGGTGAGCAGGGGCAGGGAGGAGAGCAGGAGGGGCAGGGTCTGTCCCAGGAGCCCTGGGGGGAGGCAGGACTGGAGGCCGGAGCTCTGGGGCACTGGGCACTGTCAGCAGGAACATACAGAGGCCCCGAGGGCAAGAGCCTGGTGAGAATCCCTCCCTCGGGGCCGGTGGCCTGGCATCTGGGGCGCGGTGGACAAGGTAGGGTGGAAACTGTAGCCGGGTGGGAAGGTCTCTCGGGAGGAAGGCCCAGGGGTGGCCACCTTTGAGGGGACGAGGGGAACCCGTTCTTTGGTCCCGGGGTGCGAGCCCTGTTCGGAGGCTCGTGGGGACGAGGAACAGAAGAGGTGGACATGTCACCCCCGGTGGGGAGGCCCGGCGCCGCGGACCCAGGGGAGGAGAGAGCGTGGGGCCCGACCAGAGCTTGACGCAGGGCAGCCAGCCTGGGCTGTGGCGGGAGGGAATGCAGGGCCAGAGGGGAGAGGCTGGCTGGGACCAGGGCTCTGAGATGCTGAGGTGCTGGTCCCACACGGGACAGGACAGCCAGGGCAGCGCAAGGCTCCCCTCCATGCTGAGGGGCAACAGGCTCAGGAAAATGTCGGCTGAAGGGCTCCGTGGAGAGCAAGGAGCTGGACAGGCCCCAGAGCGGGGATGGCCCAGGCCAGGGACACTGGCTGGCCAGGCCCTCAGTGAACTCGGTGGGGGGGCCATGCCACGAAGACCTGAGGAGGGTCTGGTGGGTTCGGGGCAGGGACGGGGCCCGGGGCCCGGCTGCTTGGGCTGCAGAGCCGACCCAGAAGACGTGGGGCCCTGAGGGGCAGGGGCCGTGCGTGGACGTCTCCACTGGTCCAAGGCACAATCCGGTGGGGACAGCAGGGCAGTGGGCTCAGGGGGCCAGCAGGAGCCAGCTGCGAGCAGGGGCCACAGGTCAGGGCTCAGACAGGCTTGGTCAGGCCGGACACCCAGAGGAAGCTCGAGTCGGAACCCTGGACCAGAGGCCCAGGAGACTCTGACCCAGGTGGTCACCCAGCCCTGACCAGGCTGATGAGTCCAGGACCCGTGGCCGCAGAGAGCCAGGCCAGGCAGCTGGTCTGCAGACGTCCAGGAATCACATGGGTGCTGGGCCCTGGACGCCCAGGTGCCCTGGGCACCTGCTGTCCTGCCCTGACAGTCACAGGGGTGAGACCCTGGTGGTCACACAACCTTCTCCCTTGCAGCTTCCACCACGGCCCCATCGGTTTTCCCACTGGCCCCCAGCTGCGGGGTCACCTCCGGACCCACGGTGGCCCTGGCCTGCCTGGTATCCGGCTACTTCCCTGAGCCTGTCACTGTGTCCTGGAACTCCGGCTCCTTGACCAGCGGTGTGCACACCTTCCCATCCGTCCTGCAGTCCTCGGGGCTCTACTCTCGCAGCAGCATGGTGACCGTGCCCTCCAGCCTGGAGATCAGCGACCCCATCATCTGCACCGTGGCCCACCCAGCCAGTAACACCAAGGTGGACAAGAGAGGTGAGAGGACGGGCCTTAGGGAGGGTGTCCGCTGGGACACAGGCCAGGTCACCTGGCCAGCCTGGACCCCAGGGCACAGGGGAGGCACCACTGTCTGCCCCACCTGCAGGCCTCCCAATTGAGGGAGGAGATCCTCTGGGTGTTGGCATCCAGCGGCTTACCCCCACTCCAGTCCCTGGTCTGGGAACCGCCCAAGACCTGGCCGTCACCTATGCCCACCCCAACCTGTGCCCAGCCCAGACACCCAGTAATGCCCAGTTGCTCTCTCTGCAGTGAGCCCAGGCTGTGTGTGCTCGAATGAAGAATTCTCATACCGAGGTAAGTTAGCACGACCTTGTTCTCCACCCCAAGCCGGTCCGGTGAGGGCAACGGATGTCCAAGAGGAAGCCCACCCACGATCTGACCCCTGTGCTCTGTCTCCCTCAGTAGGCTCTTATATGCTGGGAGGACCTTCGGTCTTCATCTTCCCCCCAAAACCCAGGGACGTCCTCAGGATGGCCCACACCCCCGAGGTCACATGCGTGGTGGTGGACCTGGACCAAGAAGACCCTGAGGTCCAGATCAGCTGGTTCGTGGACAACCAGGAGGTGCACACGGCCAGGACGAATCCGCGTGAGCAGCAGTTCAACAGCACCTTCCGTGTGGTCAGTGTCCTCCCCATCCAGCACCAGGACTGGCTCCAGGGGAAGGCCTTCAAGTGCAAGGTCAACAACAAAGCTCTCCCATCCTCCATTGAGAGGACCATCTCCAAGGCCAGAGGTGAGCAGCAGCGTGGCTGGGGAGCAGGGAGGGTCAAAGAGGGGGTCTTGCAGACCAAGCGCAGCCCTCCACCCTCCGAGTGACCATCTGTGCTGACCTCTGACCCCACAGGGAATCCCCAGCAGCCCAGTGTGTATGTCCTGCCCCCGTCCCCGAAGGAGATAGCAGCCAAGAACACCGTCAGTGTGACCTGCCTGGTCAAAGACTTCTACCCAGCTGACATTGATGTGGAGTGGCAGAGCAGCGGCCAGCAGTTACCAGAGGCCAGTGTCCGAACCACCGCGCCCCAGCTGGATGCGGACGGCAGCTACTTCCTCTACAGCAAGCTCTTGGTGGGCAAGGAGCGCTGGCAGCGGGGAGACGTCTTCACGTGTGCAGTGCTGCATGAAGCCCTCCCGAACCACCACACAGAGCTAACCATCTCCCAGTCTCCGGGTAAATGAGCAACACGCCCGGCCCCCCAGCAAGCCCCCCACCCACAGGCTCTTGGGGTCCCACGAGGATGCCGGAGCCCCCACCCCTGTGTACATACCTCCCGGGCAGGCGCCCCTGCATGAAATAAAGCACCCAGCACTGCCCTGGGACCCAGCGACGCTGTCATGGTTCTTTCCGAGGCAGAGCTCAGGACACCCGGGTCTCTGGGCGGCAGGGACAGCCCGGCTCCGAGGCCAAGGGGTCACCGTTGGTGGGAGAGAGCGGGTCCCAAGGGGGCCTGGACTCCGAGTGGGCAGGTCTGCACAGGCTGCCACAGCATGTGGCCAGGAGTCGCCTGAGGCAGGACAGGGGACTTTGCCAGAGGTGGCCACACTCCAGGCCGTCCCTGCAACCAGGAGCTACCGGGGCTGCAGGGTGTGGTCAGGGATCACAGAAGCCTCTCCGGAGCCCTCAGGGAAGTGAGCGCACACTCTTTCCCACTTCTGTACCAGCCCAAGTTCTGGGGACGCTGGCCTGTCCTCCTGCCCTGGGCGCCCTGGGCCTCCTGAGACTCTGCGTGGTTGCTCTGTGCCAACACAGAGGCCGCGCCTCCCCCGTGTGTGGGGACAGGCCCTCCTTTGCCCTCAGGCACTCCACAAACAGGCTCCCACCCTCTCCCAGGTGTGGGGGTCCTGCCTGGGGCCAGGCCTGTCCACTCGTGGGGACACTCAACCTCGAACCCCAAAGGGGCAGAGGCAGGCGGCCCTGAGCTCCCATGGAGGGGACCATCCCAGAGCCCACCTGGACGCTGAGTCCAGACCCACGGAAAACAAGCCCGTCCCACAGAGCAACCCTATCTTCGCACACGCGATCACACACGCACACATGCGTGCATACACACATGTGCGTGCGCACAGCCACGCGCGTGTGCACACCTGCATTGTGCCGTGCTCGCACGCGTGTGCACCCATGTGTGCACACGAGCACTGCACGCACGGGCATGCACGCTCGCGTGTGCACTACAGACACACGTGTGTGCACATGCATGCACGCTTGTGTGTGCGCTACAGACACAGTGTGTACACACATGCATGCACGCTCGCATGTGCACTACAGACACACGTGTGTACACACACAGGCCTCACACGGGACGACCTGCATGGGCCCAGACCAGAGCCGGTCTTGGGAACCCTCACCGTGGACACCAGCCCGATCCACACCCCTCCAGCACCCATCAGCTTCTCAGCAGCTCATCCACACTCTGACCACACTGACCTGCGCCCCCAGCCCCAGGGCACTGCACCCCTCCCAACATCCACAAAACCCCACACCCAGCTTGTCCTGATGCTCCCACCCACTCCTTCTCTCGGACACTCCCCGACACTGACCAGCCCTTCCCTAGGCTCTCCAGTTCCCCCCACCTTCTGGACCTGGCCCCCAGGGGAAGAGGACATGTGCCAGTCAGGGCGCCTTCCCCCAGGAGGGTCCCAGCACAGGGCAGAGCAGAGAGGGAGGGGGTCCCCCACTGACCAGACCCAAGCTGGAGAGCCAGGGGTGCTGAGGCTGGCGCCTGAGGTTGCAGAGGGCTGTGACTGTCCCCCAGGGAATCACCCCTGGGGCAGGCACAGCACTGACCACCCCCTTCCTGTCCAGAGCTGCTCCTGGACGACAGCTGTGCCGAGGACCAGGATGGGGAGCTGGACGGGCTGTGGACCACCATCTCAATCTTCATCACCCTCTTCCTGCTCAGCGTGTGCTACAGCGCCACTGTGACCCTCTTTAAGGTGGGCGTCCCCACACGTCCCCTCACTGCAGCCTGCTGTCCCCGTGCTGTCCCCACACCATCCACGTGCTATCCCCATCTGTCCACATGCTGTCCACACGCTGTCCACATGCTGTCCATATGCTGTCCCCATGCCATCCTCACACTGTCCCCATGTTGTCACCATGCTGTCCTTGACTGTCCCCTCACTTCGGCCCACTCTCCCTACACTGTCCCCATGCTATTCCCATGCTGACTCCATGCTAGCCACACACTGACCCAGAATTGTCCCTATGTGGTCCCCATGCTGTCCCCACTGTCCTCATGTTGTCTCCATGCTGCACCCATGCTGTCCTATGCTGTCCTTATGATGTCCCAACACTGTTCCCGTACTGTCCCCATACTGTCCCCACACTTTCCTCACAGTGACCTCATGTTGTCCAAACACTGTCCACACACTGTACCCAGCCTATCCCCAGCCTATCTCTGTGCTGTCCCCCTGATATCCCAATGCTGTCCCCATGCTGTCCACACACTTTCCCCATATTGTTCCCACACTGACCCCATGCCAACCCTATGCTGACCAGACACTATCCCCATGCTGTCCTCACACTGTGCCCTCACTGACACACACTGTCCCCGTGTTGTCCCCACCCTGTTCCCACGTTGTCCCCACACTGTCCACTCGCTATCCCCTCAGTGACCCAAAAGTGGCCCCCACCCTGTCCCCACATTGACTCCATGCTGTCCCTATGCTATCCCCAAGCTGTCTTCACACTGTACCCTACATGTCCCAATGCAATCCCTATACAGTACCTATGCTGACCCCACACTCTATCCTCCCTGTCCCCTTACTGTCTCCACACTGACCCCACATGTCCCCTCACTGTCCACGTGCAGTCCCTTCACATGCCCATGTTGTCCCTACACTGACCCAAAACTGTCTGCACACTGTCCCCTGGTTAAACCATTCTGACCCACCCCGCACTGTACCCATACTATGGCCCACTGTCCACATGCAGTCCCTTCACATCCCCATGCTGTCCCCACACTGTCCTCATACTGTCCCCACATGATGGCCCAGTGTCTCCACACTGTCCCCATGATGACCCCATGCTGTCCCATCACTGTCCCAAAGTCACCAGCTGTTTCCATGCTGTCCACACATTGCCCTCTCACTGTCCCATCACTGTCGCATGATAACCCCTCATTGTCCCCACACTGTCCCCATGCTGACACCTCACTGTCCCCACCTGATGGACCACTGTCCCCACACTGTCCCCTCGCGGTTCCCACACTATCCCCACATAGTCCCCTCATTGTCCCCACACTGTCCCCAGACTGTGCCCATGATGACTCCTCACTGTCCCCACACGATGGACCACTGTCCCCACACTGTCCCCTTGTTGTGCCCTCGCTATCCCCACACTGTACCCAGTCCCCACGCTGTCCTCCTGATGACCCCATGCTGCCCCATCACTGTCACCACAGTCCCCAGCTGTCCCCATGTTGTCCACACATTGTCCCCACATTGTCTGTCACTGTCCCCTCGCTGTCCCCTCGCTGTCCCTTCACTGCCCCTCACTGTCCCCACCCTGTCCCCACACTGTCCAGTGGCTATCCCCATGCTGTCCGCTTGCAGTCCCCACGCTGCCCCCTCACTGTCCCCACACTGTCCCCACACTGTCCTATCGCTATTGCCACATGGTCCCCTTGCTATCCCCTTGCTGTCCCCACACTGTCCAGTGGCTATCCCCATGCTGTCCGCTTGCAGTCCCCACCCTGTCCCCTCACCGTCCCCACACTTGTCAGTGGCTGTCCCCACGCTGCCCACTCACCACCCCCTCGCTGTCCCCTCACTGTCCCATCGTGGTCCCCTCGCTGTCCCCTTCTGCCCCCTCGCCGCCCCCTCGCTGTCCCCGCACTGTCCCTTCACTGTCCCCTCGCTGTCCCCTCACCGTCCGCATGCCGTCCCCACCAGGACCGCCAGCCCTCTAGTGGTCCCGGGGGTGGGGCCCAGCTCCGGCGGGAGGCGGTGGGCGGTCCCGGGGGTCCCGGCCACGCTCACGCCCTCGCCCGCCTGCTGCAGGTGAAGTGGATCTTCTCCTCGGTGGTGCAGCTGAAGCACACGATCGTCCCCGACTACCGGAACATGATCGGCCAGGGGGCCTAGGGCCGGTCCTCGTGGCGGGTGTCCAGGGCTGCCCTCGACCCCCCACGGGAACCGGCCGCATTGGTTCGTGCCGCTCGGCCTGCTGCCAGGCCTGCCCCTCTGACCTCCCAGCGTGCCACCCTCCGACCTCCCAGCCGCCCTGGACCTGACCTCCACCCTCAGGGTTGCCGGGCACCGTGGGCTGCTCCTGCCCCTGACGCCCCGTTTGGAGACTCCACCGGACACCAGGCTGCGCCCCCAACCTGAGCTGATGGACACTGCTCACCCCTCCTCAGCGGCCACCGAGTCACTGCTGGGGCCGCGTGGACACTGACCCATCAGGGCAGGATGGCCCTCACCAGCACGGCCCCGGGGTCACGTGCACGGTCATCCTGGAGGCGGCAGAGGGCTGGCAGTCCCAGCATCCATCGGGGCAGGGACCGGCCTCCATGCAAACCCCATCGAGGCCGGGCTCCAGGAGGCAGGACATCCCCAGAGCAGGCATGTTGTCTCAGATCCTGAGGAGCCCATGGGCCACCATCACCCCACAGAGAGGCTTCCGGTGTGCCACGGATGGTCAGTCAGACCTTCTCCACTGGAGGAGATGTGCAGAGGAGGGCCCAGGCCTGTGGCCACTGCAGGACCCCCCCGGGGACAGGGGGAAGGAGTGACGGCAGCCAGACTGGCCTCCTGCAGTGGGGTCTGGTGACCTGGTCCCCAGACGGGTGGGACGCAGCCTCAGTGGACAGAGCTGGGCAGGTGCGGAGAGGCCAGGACAGCAGGCCCAGCCTGCACCCTCCTGTGACCAGGACCCGAGTCACGCTGGGCAGAAATGCCTGCTTGCTCTGGGCAGCTGGGGGCAGAGACAAGACGACCAGAGAGAGTGCCCATGGCCTTGGGGCCTGACCCAGGCAGACGCCAAGGACTGGTTCTCCACCCGGCCTTTGAACGAGTGCCCGATCGGAGCCCCGACACGGGAGAGACGACCACGCAGGGGAGGAGAAGCAGGGCCCCCGTGCCCCTGGGAGAGAATGCACACCCATCACTCAGAGGACCCCCGCTGCTGTAGCTTGGGTAGCTTGATTTCTTCTTGTGAAATTTCCGAAGCGTGAAAATGTCCTTTACTGTTTCTTCTCTTTTTCTTTAACGACAATAAAATATCCTGAAAAATTCCATAACTTGCTGGGAAAAGTCTTCCTGTGTTCATGCTCCTGGTGAAAGCCCCGCCTGGCCACACCGTGCTTTGGCTCCCTCCCGCCACGGGGGGCCAGGACCCCCACAGCCCCAGGCGCTCCCGGTGGGTGAGGAAGGCATCTAGGATCGATGCAGGCCCAGGGGCCACCTGGTGCTGGGTGCGGGAGGGGCTGCCAGCCCCGACCGTGGACAGAAGCAAGAGGCATGTGTTGGGTGTGTAATAGCCAGCACGGGCGGCCAGACAAAAGAGCCACCGTCTGGTGGCTTCAACCACATGCTTTTCTGTTTTCACAATCCTGGAAGCCAGCGGGAGAGACGCAGACCTTGCCTGGGGCCTCTGCCCCTGTGCTCACATGACCAGCCCTCTGTGCATGTCTGTGCCCTCATCATCTGCTCTTACAAGAACAAGAGGCCATACTGAGGACCAGCCACACTGGATTGGATGAATGACCTCCTTCTACCCTATCACCTCTCCAAAGACTCCGTCTCCAAATACCATCACATTCCAAGGTCCTGGGGTCAAGCCTTCAAGTCTTGAATTTGGGGGACATGATTTAGGTTGGCCATGGGACAGAAAGCAAGTGTCCAGAACATTCCAACCCTCAGGGACCCTGGGGGCTCTAGGCTACTGCCCTTAGTGCCTCAGTATCCTCAGTACCACACCCTCTATCCCCTTCACCCTACACTTCTACCTAGAAGCCAATCGGCCAATGGGCCACACAGACTGCCCAGCCCCCTCTTCCTCTCGGTCCCAGGGCTACCTCCACTCCCATCTCCTGGACCACAGATCAGCCTCCATCCCACCTGCCTCACATGGGAATGCCAGCATCTCCCACAACTGGGGACCCCGTGCCCTCCTGGATGAGCACCAGGCCCTTGGCACAACTATGCCCTCACCCTCAGGGCTAGAATGCCAACTCTGTGAAAACTACCTCCCACCAGGCACTGAGGCTCCCACCTGTGACCCTCCAATATTGTCCTACAACATGGAACCAAGAGGAGGTGGATGAGATGTAGGAGATAGAGACCCAGAGTAACAGAACCGGGAGGAAGGAGATGAGAGGTAGGACACAGAGACACAACCCTACAAGTACAGCTGAACTATGCTAGAGGCAGACACATAGACCTAGAGGGACTCCTTTCCAGGAACTGGCTCATTGCCTGTGGGTGTCGACCAGACATCGGGAACCTGCGGGGCCGCCCAGCAGCCTGGAATCTCAGGCAGGAGCTAACACTGCAGTCTTGGGGCAGAACTCCTTCTTCTCCAGGAAACCTCGGGCTTTGTCCTTCAGTCCCTCGACTGCTTGGATGAGGCCCACCCACATTATGGAGGACCATGTCCTCTCCCTGAAGTGCACTGATTTCCCTGCACAGGTAGGATGCTGTCTGCTTGAATAGCCTGGCTGGGTGAGCGTGGGAGACTGACGGTCACTCGGACCTCCTCTCGCTCCGTGCTCACAATGCGAGAGGTGGGGCCACTGTCACTGTCTTACCTGGAAGAAACTGCAGCCTCGGAGAGCCTCAGCCCCTGCCTGCGGGGAGGGTGCCAGGGTTTGCACCATGTCTTCTGACCACAGCGCTCATGCACTGTCCACACTACGTCTTGGGGGGGATGTAGAACAACCTCCTGATCCGACCCCTGCCTTTGGGGACAGTCACAGGAGGGGACAGTCACAGGAGGAGGTTCCTGCAACTCAGGGTCATTGGGAGAGGACAGAAGCCCTGGGAAGGCTCTGGAGATGCCATCCTTTTATCTGTTAAGTAAGTACTTAGCAGAGGTCCGCTGTGCCATCGGCACCAGCAGCGAGCACACTCTACTCGGTGGGGCAGGTGTGCTTTCTGGGACTGACATACCTGGGCAAAGGCAGATATTAGGAAATCATTCCACCAACAAGTAAGGACCATCGTGACAAGTGCCGTGAGTGGAGATCATCTGGGCCCCTAAGGTTCCCTAGCAGAAGAACCCAATCTGCGGGGTCAAAGGACGCTTTACTAGGGGTGCACCCCATGGCACAGTCTCCCGAGGAAGTGGTGTGGCTGCCCTGGGCCCGCGCCTGTGTACCTGGTCCCCTGCCCCCCGGCCACAGAACCTCGTGGGCCCAAGAGAACTGGGGCCATCTGGGAGAAGACAGGTGTGCTACGTTACAGGACAGTGTCCAAAACATGGTGTGATCCTGACTCCCATATGGACTAATAAAAAATGTCTTTCAAATCTTTATTAAATTCATCGATTCAGTAGAATCAAAGTATCTCATTTCTATAGTTGAATCAAGAATGCTAAGAAACATTGATACACAGTTGCATTTTCTTTTTTTTTTTTAAGATTTTATTTATTTATTTGACAGAGATCACAAGCAGGCAGAGAGGCAGAGAGAGAGAGAGGAGGAAGCAGGCTCCCTGCTGAGCAGAGAGCCCGATGCGGGGCTCGATCCCAGGACCCTGAGATCATGACCTGAGCCGAAGGCAGCGGCTTAACCCACTGAGCCACCCAGGCGCCCCACAGTTGCATTTTCTAATGTGACAGGTTTATTCCCGGGGAGGCAGGAGTGGACTGTCCTTCCAGAGAAGAGAATCTGCATTGCCATCCATTGCCTACAGCTCCCAGACTGTAGGAGAGCTCCAAGACCGTGCAAAGCTCTGAGCCCCCACCGAATCAGCCCACACACATGAGACAATGTTCTATTTCCACTGAATACATAAGAAGTCATCTTTGGGTCCATTCAGACTTTGGCACAGAATTTCCTGAAAGCATTTGCAGCTGACAGAGTATGCGGAACTCGTAGAGCCCTCCTGAGAGTCAACTGGAAACAATCACACAGTTTGAGAGAGAATGGACACGGGAACGGAACAGATGTTTCACAACAGATCCCAGTCACCGTTAAACATGTGGGAAGGTGCAGCCACTTTGGAGAACAGTGTGGAGATTCCTTAAGAAATTAAAAATAGAGCTTCCCTAGGACCCTGCCATTGCACTACTGGGTATTTACCCCAAAGATACAGATGGAGTGAAAAGAAGGGCCATCTGTACCCCAATGTTTATAGCAGCAATGGCCACGGTCGCCAAACTGTGGAAAGAACCAAGATGCCCTTCAGCGGACGAATGGATAAGGAAGATGTGGTCCATATACACTATGGAGTATGATGCCTCCATCAGGAAGGATGAAGACCCAACTTTTGTAGCAACATGGACGGGACTGGAAGAGATGATGCTGAGTGAAATAAGTCAAGCAGAGAGAGTCAATTATCATATGGTTTCACTGATTTGTGGAGCATAACAAATAGCATGGAGGACAAGGGGAGATGGAGAAGAGAAGGGAGTTGAGGGAAACTGGAAGGGGAGGTGAACCATGAGAGACTTGGACTCTGAAAAACAATCTGAGGGTTTTGAAGGGGCGGGGGTGGGAGGTTCGGGGAACCAGGTGGTGGGTATTGGAGAGGGCACGGACTGCAGGAGCACTGGGTGCGGTGCAAAAACAATGAATGCTGAAACACTGAAAAGAAATTTTAAAAATTAAAAATTTTTTTTAAATGTGGGAAGGATATTGGGCCTCTCCAGTTACACGGAAAGTGATCATTTCTGAGAAACCACAGGAGAGAAAGTGGTTCTCCTTCCCACAGCAGCACAGCAGCTAGTACCAGAGCAAACTTCAAAGGCAGCAAGTAGGAAACAGAAGCAGCACTCAGCCGGTGGAGACCAAGAGACTGCGGAGAAACACCAGCCGTGAGCAGACACGGGAGAAACTCGCTCCCTCGAAAGATCCGCGTGAGGACCAAGTCCAGTGCTGTGGCAGGTGCCGCCAGAAGACGGGCAGAAACCGCTGCTGTCCTGGGTGCAGGGCAGGGCACAGGGCTCGGGACCACACTTAATAGCTGGGAATTAGGGGGAGGGAGCCACCGAGGGTGAACCCCAAAATCTGCATGTAAGCTCTCCTCAAACCCTTAGCTGATCTCTTGACTGGGCACCTGTGGAGGAAACTAAGAAGGAGAACAGAGGCTCCAGCTGCTGACACACAGAGGCTCCCACACACACACGGGCTCCCACGCGCACACGGGCACAGCTGAGAAGCAGCACGTCTCGGTGCAGACCCGCCCCAGGCCAGTGAATACAGGAGCAGCTTCGTGGGGCCACGCTCGGCACCTCTACAGGCAGGAAGGTGTGACGCCAGAGCCTCAGAGGCTGAGGGCACAGTGACTGCTGGGTGGGGCAGCCAGGCCTGCTCTTGGACACAAGGGGGACGAGCCAGGGTGATGCTGGAGGCAGGGCAGGGCCACAGCCCCAGAGAGGAGCAGAGCGGGGTCAGCACGGACACGTGAGCTCAGAGCTCAGCTGCCTCGGTGGGACCCAGGAGGAGATGAGATCATTGTCCTCCAAGACCGCAGGACCCCAAGGGCGGCTGGGCTGCCAACAGGGCCAGCAGCAGCCTCCACAGGGTTCATCCTGTGTCTTCGGCACAGAGCCCGGAGACCGGCTGGGCACGGCGGCCCCAGCCCCCCAGCCGGGGAAGAATGAGAAGGGGGTCGCCAGGGTGGGCCAGGGCTGCCGTGGAGGCCAGGCCCGGCACGCTCCCCTGGGTGCAGGCTGCACGGACTGGCCACACCTGGCCTGGGCCCGCGGGGGCAGCAGGCTGCAGGGTGGGGCTCTGCCTGCCCTGTGGTTTCTCTCAGAACCGTGGGCCCTTCCAAGGAACCGGGCGCTCGCCCTCCGCCTCCCACGCAGCACCTGACCCAGCGCCAAGGGTGGGTCAGGCTGCCCTGGGGGAGCAGGGAGGTCGGGCTGGGCCCTGTCTGCCCCAGGCCTTCCGTCCAGGCCTGTCCGGCCCAACCACGCTGCAGCATCTCCCGTCTTCTAAATGAGCCCGAGTGTCCCCCCGAGGGCACCACACCTGACAGAGGCGACCTCCACACAGCCTCCCCGCACGGGCAGTGCTGGCCCTCGGCTGCTGGGCCCAGAGGGTGGGTCCCTGGTGTCTCCCGCTCCAAACGGCCACACGAGGCCTCGCAGGAGTGCACGCGGGGAGCGGGGCCGGCGGCAGCGCACGCTGGGAGGGCCCCCCATCGCGGCCTCCCCGAGTGGACGCTCAGCCTTTCCGGGGGTTCCGGGACACACAGGCCTGCAGGACATGCCCGCAGTGTGAGGGTGAGGCCCAGCCCAGACCACCACAGCTGCACACACGTCACTGGTGCGTCAACAGTGCACGCCGCCCCAAAGGACCAGCATCCGATGCCACTCCGTGGTCCCCACAGCCGTGGTGACACCCACAGATCCATGACACAGTCCACCCCAGCTGCACCAGACACAGCCATCTTCCGGGGCCGCCGGCCAACCGCACGGTGGACCCAGCCTGCCCACAGTCCCCGCCGGTCCTCCCTGGACTCACCACCCAACTGCAGCCCCAGTAAGAGACCCAGCGGCAGGACACGGGCTCGGGAAGGGGTGTGAGGACGATGCGGGAGGCCCCCTGCCAGCAGGACGCCCAGGGCGGGCCGGGGGACTCTCGCCCTGCACACTCACCCCCAGCCCACTCCTCCAGGCAGTGGGACACTGGGAACAAGGGAACGTGCCACAAGGACCCCTGCATCCACGTCTCAGGCACGTGGCCACGCAGGCTGTGGCTTCCCGTGCCCAAAGCAGCCACGACCCCTTCCTCGCAGGGCTGCCTTGGGGACAGCAGTGATGGCGCCCGGCGCCCCCTCCCTTCCTGGGGCATCCCGGTGACCACCACGGTGTGTGCAGCACAGCATGTCAGCCGTGGCATCGGGGGAGCGAGCACACGAGAGGCCACGGAGAGGAGCCCACTGCGTCCACGGCACAGGGCTCACCTGGACTCCAACGTTGCTGACACACTTCCCACGAACACACAGAGAAAGGGGAATTTCCAGGGCTGCAGAGGCCCCCGGGGGTTCCCACCCCGTTTTTAGCCAGGGCACTGAGGCAGAGCTCCCCTCCCCCAGGGCCGAGTATCTGGACGCAAAAATATCAGCCATGGTTACTGACGGTTCACCTCAGCCGTCCGGGAGCCTGTCCCAAGAGCTGTGGACAGCCAGGACGGGCTCCTGACAGAGGCCCCTGGGGTACCACAGCCACGGGGCTGGCCCCAGCCACAGCAGGGGCGGGCTGCACGGACCACTGCCCGGCCAGCAGGGACAGCGCCTCCTGGTCACTGTTCGTCTCCCAGGTGTCTGTTCCCTGCACAGGCACACAGGGGAGCAAGAGAATGCCCAGCACTGACCTGCGGAAGACCAGGGCCGAGAACCTCAGACACGACAGGGCTAGGCCAGCGCCCAAGGCCAAGAGGGTGGAGGACTGCGCAGAGGGCGCGGACAGGGCCCTGAGCATGGATTTGTTTGCAGCCAAGCAAGGCAGTGACCGCAGCCCAGGGTCAGAGGAAAGCACCTGCAAGCCGCCCCTGTGCTGGACTGGATGGCAGGCGGCACCGGCCACATCCACAGGTGTGTGAACAGGGTAGCGTGAGGCAGCGTCGACAAGGAGGGCCAGGCTGCTGGGCCGGGCCCAGTGCCGCTTGAGGGGAAGGATTTCTGTGGAAGGGGTTGGCCCACCCCGGGCCCTGCTGGGCCAGCGGGTCTCTCTGGGCTCCACCGAGCTGTGCTGCCCTGCATGGACTGAGTCGGGCCAGGCTGGGCTGATCTTACAGGACCAATTGGGCTGAGGGAAGCTGGGTTGAGTTAAGCCGGGGCGAGCTTGCTGGACAGGGCAGGGTGGGCCACGCAGGCCTCGAGTAAGACAGGCTTCCGCAGCCTGGGTGCTTGTGGCTGAGCCGGGCTCTCCTGAGCCATGTGACCTGAGCTGAGCTGAGTGGACGGAGCCAGGGAGACCCGGGTCAGGTGGAAAGTCCACCTTGGCGGGGACCATCCTGGGCTGGGCTGAGCGGGACGGTCAGAGCGTGGGCAGGCAGGTCTAACGGAGCAGATCCGAGGCAGCCTGGGAGGACGGTCCTGGGTCGGCTCCCTTGGCTCACCCAGCTGAACCAGGCCAAGCTAAACTGTGGCACACGTACCATCGTTGAGCTGAGCTGAGTCAGAAAATCCTGGGCCCCTGACCAGGGACCAGCGAGACGAGCCTGGGAAACAAAGGGGCTACCTGGCCTGAAGGAGTTGAGCCTGTTTGACGTGGGCAGGGCTGCCGCGGCTGTGCTGGGCTGAGCTGGGCTGCTCTGGGCTGAACTGGGCTAGGTTGAGTCGAGCTGGGCTGGGCTGGGCTGTACTGAGCAAAACTGGGCTGACATGGGCTGCACTAGGCTGCGCTGGGCTGGACAAAGCTGAACTCTACTGGGCTGAGCTGGGTTGAGCTGAGCTCAGCTGGTCTAGGTTGAGGTGAGTTGAGCTGCACTGGGTGGGACTGAGTAGTGCTGACTTGGGCTGAGCTAAACAGGGTTGGGATGAACTGGGATGGGCTGGGCTGGGCTGAGGTGGTCTGAGCTGGGCTAAAGAGGGCTGAGCTGAACCGGGCTGGGTGAGCTGGGCTGGGTTGGGCTGGGCTGTACTGGGCTAAACTGGGCTGACATGGGCTGCACTAGGCTGAGCTGGGCTGGACTGTGCTGAGGTGAGCCGGGCTAGACAGGGTGGGCTTGAACTGTGCTAACATGGGCTGCACTGAGCTGGGCTGGGCTGGGCTGGGCTGGGCTGGGCTGAATTGGATTTGGTTGTGCCAAGCAGAACTGGGCTGAACTGGGATCAACTGGGCTGAGCTGAGTTGACTTGAGCTGAGCTGAGCTGGGCTGAGCTGGGCTGAGCTGGGCTGAGGTGGGCTGACCTGGGCTACGTTGAGTTGAGCTGAGCTGGACTTGGCTGCACTGGGCTGAACTGTGCTGGGCTGGACTGAGTGGGGCTGAGCTTTGAGCTGAGCTGAAATGGGCAGAACTGGGCTGATCTGGGTTTGGCTGAGCTGAGCTGGTCTGTACTGGGCTGAACTGGGCTAGATTGAGTTGAGCTGGGCTGGACGTGGCTGTACTGGGCTGATCTGAGCAGAGCTGGGCTGAACTGGGCTGGACTGGGCTGAGGGGAGCCAGGCTAGACAGGGTTGGCTTGAACTGTGCTAATCTGGGCTGGGCTGGGCTGGGCTGGGCTGAGGCGGGCTCAGTGGGTTTCTGTTGGTGGGTCTGGTCTGGCTGAATCAGGCATCCTGAGTCATGAAGTCATGAGTCATGACTCCCTGAGTCATGTCTCCCTGGAGACATGAAGTCCCCAGCCTTGTAGGCCCAGTGGCTGGGGTCGTGGGATTCTCATGATCGCAGCCAAGCAGGGGACGAGCCCGGCCAGCAGGCTGAGCTGAGCTGAATGAATTTGGTTGAACCCCAGTGAGTTGTCTGGCTTGAAATGGAATATCCTGGGCTGACCTGGGCCAGGCTAGACCAAGGTGGGCCCCTGGACCTTGGCTTTTCGGACCTGCGCCAAGCTAGTGAGGCTGGACGTGGTGCCGGTTTGTCTCTCTGGACTCAGAGGTGCCCACACAAGGCCATGGGACGGGTCTCCCTGGACAGGAGGGCAGAGGGGAGCTGAGAGGCAGGGCCAGCGTGGGCTGGGGTCTGGGCTCCAGGGCCAGGGGAGCACAGGTAAACCCAGGTCACCGACGGGGGGGGGGGACTGTTCTGGGGTCTTCTCCCCATGAATGGGGTCCCTGGTCAGGGTCCCTGGAAGCTCCACAGGGACAGTAGGGACCAGAGAGTCCTGGCTGGCCAGGGGCAGAGGGGTCACACACCCGTATGCCCCAAGAACCCCACATTCCTGCCCCTCAGGGCTGAGGGCAGCCACTGCTTCCGACAGGAGCACAACGGCTCCTCAGAGGGTGTTTCCAGCAGAATCAGGGAATGAGAGCCCAAACGAGCATCTGGTCCCCCAAAGCTGGAGGAGGGATGTGAGAGCCCCCCATGTCTGCCCCACGCATCTCCTTCTCAGACCCCTCCCCCAGGGGCCTGGGAGCGGGAGGCCCCGGGTCAGCAGGGGGCCCGGCCCATGACGGGGGTGCCCAGGTGGGAGCTGACGCCAGCCCTGTCTCACAGCCACCAGCCGGGACCTGTCCGTGTTCCCCCTGACCCCCTGCTGCAAAGGCATGGCCGGTGCCACCGCAGTGAGTCTGGGCTGCCTGGTCACGGGCTACCTCCCGATGCCGGTGACCGTGACCTGGGACACGGGGTCCCTAAACAAGAGTGTTGCCACCGTCCCCGCCACCTTCGACCAGACCTCCGGCCTCCACAACGCCATCAGCCAGGTGACCTCCTGGGGCGAGTGGGCCAAACACACGTTCACCTGCAGCGTGGCTCTCGCGGCGTCCCCCGCCATCAACAAGACCTTCAGAGGTGAGCCGGGCACTGGGGTAGGAGGGACGGGAGGGGGGGAGCGGTGGGTGGGCTCCCACGCCACCCTGCCTGGTCCTGCTGGGCGTGTGTGGGGCCGGGCTGGCAGGCGAGCTCCGTGGGCGCTGGTAGGCCAACGCCACGCCACCTCTGCACCCCCAGCCTGTGCCATGAACTTCAGCCCACCCTCCGTGAAGCTCTTCCACTCCTCCTGCAACCCGCTGGGCGACACCCACACCACCATCCAGCTCCTGTGTCTCATCTCCGGCTACGTCCCAGGGGACATGGAGGTCATCTGGCTGGTGGACGGGCAGAGGGTCACAAACATGTTCTCCTACACTGCGCCGGGCACAAAGGAGGGCAACGTGACCTCCACCCACAGTGAGCTCAACATCACCCAGGGCGAGTGGGTGTCCCAGAAAACCTACACCTGCAGGGTCAGCTACCAGGGCTACAACTTTGAGGACCACGCGCTCAAGTGCACAGGTACGGGCACCCCGCCCATCGACACCCAGACCCGCGGGG
Organism: Lutra lutra; assembly: GCF_902655055.1. NCBI lineage: Eukaryota > Metazoa > Chordata > Mammalia > Carnivora > Mustelidae > Lutra > Lutra lutra. Next base: position 146,907,668 of record NC_062284.1, on the reverse strand, counting down.
CTCCGGCGGGAGGGCCGCAGCCCGTCCTCACGCAGCCCCTCCCTCACATGGCAGAGTCCGACCCCCGCGGCGTGAGCAGCTACCTGAGCCCGCCCAGCCCTCTGGACCTGTATGTCCACAAGTCGCCCAAGATCACCTGCCTGGTGGTGGACCTGGCCAGCACGGAGGGCATGAGCCTGACCTGGTCCCGGGAGAGCGGGGAACCCGTGCACCCAGACGGACAGAAGGAGGAGACTCAGTTCAACGGAACGGTCAGCGTCACGTCCACCCTGCCAGTGGACACACAGGACTGGATTGAGGGCGAGACCTACCACTGCACGGTGAACCACCCGGACCTGCCCAAGAGAATTGTGCGCTCCATTGCCAAGACCCCTGGTGAGCCCCAGGCCCAGGGGAGGGGGCAGGCCTCCCCCCCCCCCGGGAGCCTGGGCTGACCCCACACCTGCCTGCAGGCCAGCGAGCGGCCCCGGAGGTCTACGTGTTCCTGCCCCCGGAGGAGGACAAGGGGACCACGGACAGGGTCACCCTCACGTGCCTGATCCAGAACTTCTTTCCCGCGGACATCTCGGTGCAATGGCTTCGAAATGACAGGCCCGTCCAGCCGGGCCAGCAGGCCACCACGCGGCCCCACGCGGTTGCGGGTGCCAGGCGCGCCTTCTTCGTCTTCAGCCGCCTGGAGGTCAGCCGGGGGGACTGGGAGGAGCGGAACAGCTTCGCCTGCCAAGTGGTGCACGAGGCCCTGCCCGAGTCGCGAGTCGTCAAGAAAACGGTCTCCAAAACCCCGGGTAAATGATGCGCCCTCCCCTGCCGGCCTCCCCACGCCCCAGGCGCCTGCGGCCGGGACAGGGGAGGGGGCCGGCCAGACCCTCCCTCCCTCCTTGTCAATAAACACCGTAGTGTCCGCTCAGAGCCCTGAGCGCACCCGTTCTTGGGGGCGGGCAGGGCTGCGAGCAGGGACGTCTCGGCACAGAGGCAGGGACCCCAGGACGGGACGGGAGGGGTGCGGCAGGGCTGCGGGCTGGCTCGGCCCACCGTCACCACCCAAGTCACGGGGCCCTCCCTGCCACCCCGCTGGTGGTCGTGCCCTCTCAGAGGAGCCTGAAGAGCTGGGGGTCCCTGGGGAGGGACCCCACACCCCAGCGAGCCCGCGGCCCCTCCCTCTCCTGGAGGACCCAGAGCTCTCCGCCTCCAACCGCCCGCTCCCCAGTCTCCGGTCCGCCCTCTGGACACACCAGGCCCTCTGAGTGCAGAAATGGGCCAAGTCAGACCCCGATGCTGGCACCCGCAGGCAGAAACCCCAGAAGGCCCCCACCCGTCCCCTGGCTGTCACCTCCCTCATACACGCAGACCTGGCCAGCCCCCGACCCCACACTGGGGCCTGAGCCAAGCCTCTTCCCACAACTCACCTCTAACTGCTCCTGCCCTGCCTGTGTGGTCAGCAAGGCCGGGGTCAGCACCTGTACCCCATCGTGCTCGGCCTCACGCCACCCGGACTGCCCCGGGGAGGCCCCCACCCTCACGTGAGGTCACACCCACCCCAGCCACCCGTCCGCCACAGCAAGTCCCAGGGCAGCTCCACCTTCACCACCCACAGCGAGCACCCAGGAGCTTGCACGCGGCCCCCACGGCCTGCTCCTCACCCAGGCCCCTCCCTCGCCCTTCCTCCCTGTCACACGTGGGCCAGTAGACCCAAGACAGCCATGGAGAGGGCTCCCTCCTCCACCGGGGACCCTCCTCCATGGCCCCGGCCCCCCAGTCCCCCCTCAGCCAGTGGACGAATGGATTCACGTAGGCCAAAGGTTGGAGTGTGGACTCCGTCTCCTCTTCCGCCGACCCGCACCCCAGGACAGGCTGCAGGCCCCATCCCAGGGCGGGAGGATGAAGGGGTCAGAGCCGGGGTCCAAGCCCAGCCCCGTCATTCACCAAACCTGTGTGCAGGCCTCACGCAGCCCCAGACCCGACGTCCCGCCCCCCCGCCGCGCTCGCACACACGCACACGTGCACACACTACGTCTGTCTGAAGAGCGGCACACACCTGACCCGCGTTCAGAAGACACAAGGCGGGAGGCACTGGGCTCCTTCACCCCATATGGGAGCCCCAGACCATGTAGAGGCCATCACTCTCCAGCATTGAGGCCCACTGTGCAGGGAAAATGGGACCATGGCAGGAGGAACCAGGGGACAGCAGTGGCCCCGGGACAGGGCCAGGGGGCAGCTCCAGGCACCTCAGGCCTCAACAAGGTGCACATGGCCTGGCCAGCCCCTCTGAGCACCCACAGCATGGATTCCCGGGGCCACCCCGGGTCCTGCGAGCTCAGCTGCTGAGGTCCTCAGGCTGCCACGAGTAAAACTGAGTGGGGATGGGGCTGGGAGGCCAGGCAGGGGGTCCACAGGCCATGCAGGGACAGCACAGCTGCTGGGTGCCTGGACCAGGGCTGGGGATGTGGACCGAGAGAGGGCAGGTCACCCCACACCTGCAAAGCCATGGGGCTTCAGACCCCCGGGCCTCCAGGGGCAGCTCCGAGCAGTCTGGACGAGGCCAGGGCGTCACTGCTGTCTCCCCTCCTCGGGGCGGGGGGCCAAGCCTGCCATCCCCCACCGGCCCATGCTGAGGCTGGACCAGAGAGGGCTGACTGGCCCGTGCCTGCAGAGCTGGAGCTCCAGGAGCTGTGTGCGGAGTCCGCCGAGAGCGCGGAGCTGGACGAGCTGTGGGCCAGCCTGCTCGCCTTCGTCACCCTCTTCCTGCTCTGCGTCAGCTACGGCGCCGCCGTCACCCTGCTCAAGGTGGGAGCCCGGGGCCCCCCCAGCCCGGGCGTGGGAGGCCCGGGGAGTGCTCCCGGCAGAGCCGTCCTCACGCGCGCCCTCCCCCCAGGTGAAGTGGGTCCTGGCCGCCGTCCTGCAGGAGAAGCCACAGGCCGTCCGAGACTACGCCAACGTCACGCGGCCGGCCAACTAGGCGCACACACAGCGCAGTGAGGCCGCGCTTTCCCTCCCCGGGCTGGAGGCGGTCTGCTTGCTGGCAGCGGGAGGACAAGAGCACGCACGTCCCCAGAGCGGCCAGAGCCAGACGCGCAAGGCCAGCACACAGACATCCAGAAACTTCCAGCTAGGCTCCAAGGTCCGAGGCACCCAGGGGACCAACCATAGCCGGATGCCAGGCCCCTTGGGCACAAGCCCTTCCCACAGAGTGACCTGAGCTGGGCCTGGGTATGGAGCCCTGGGCTCCTCCCTGGTCCTGGGGTCAGGGCTGCTCCTGTTCTCACGGAGAAGTCCCCAGAGCACAAGGAGCGTAAAGCCCACAGCCCACTCGCCACGCAGCATCTAGACCTGAACCCAGGATGCAGAGTCCAAGTCCAGGACACGACCTCGGCTCCCAGACTCAGGCCCACCTCCCTAGCACCGGGTCCCCATGCCCACCCCTGTGCCCAGCCCCAGCCCCTACCCAGCCTTCCCCCTGGCCACTGGCAGCCCCTGGCATGCTGCAGGACAGAGAAGAGCTCCTGGGGAGAAGCCGCGGGCCTGCTAAGGGCTGCGTGCAGGACTCCGGGGGGAAGGAGGGCTCTCCCAGCTCAAGGAGCTCCCCACGGGTCCCGCCTCAACCAGCAACTCCCAACCCGTCCACCCAGGCCTCACCTCGCCTCTCGCTCCACCTTGGCAACCCCGTTGCCTCCCTTTTGAGTTTCACAGTAAAGTTCCTTCTTACACATCCCACGCCACCTGAGTGTGCTTTGGGAGAGGCGTCTCCTGACCTAAGGGGGTGGGAGGCAGTCCCCGAGGGTGTGGCCAAGGGGCCAGAGGGAAGGGAGCAGGGGCCAGTTCAGGGCCAGAAGCCCCCGGTGAGTAGTCGGCTGCTCGCTGCTAGCGTCCCTTCGACACCCCCTGAGACACTGAGCTCAGTCCGGTCACACCTGCTCTGCTCATCTCCAGCCAAGACTCCCTGCCCCTTCCCTTGCTGATGTAAAACCCACAGCATCCCCCGGGCAAACCCGAAGCAGCTTCTTCCGGGGTCAGTGCAGGAGAGCACAGAAACGCAGCTGCACACACACCAAAGTCAGGACCACCATCAGCCTCCAGGGACCACTGGTGCCCCCGTCCCCACATCTGTCCACCCACTGAGCACACACACATGGGCCAGTCCTTGGCCCCCAACCCGCCATCCCGCCTGAAGGTCCCCATGAGCTGAGCAAGACATGCAAGCCAGAGCCGCCGGGACTGGCCACCGCCGTCCTCCAGAAGAAACCCGAGCAATCTGGAGCCCAGGAGCCAAGGCTGGAGGGACGCCCATCGGCCAGGCACAGTGCTGGGCATGAGAATGAAGAGCTGGTTTCCCTGCCTGGAGGCGCCTTCCCGTAGGGTGTCTGCCCAGTGCACTGGGTACGGGGAGACCATGTCAGCACACCCGAAGACAGGCTGCCTCATCTACGAAGAGTGCTCAGGGCCCAGGACAAGGGAGCACGGGAGCAGCCCTTTGCAGAAAGGAAAAACCATGTGGCCAAGAGTCAGAAGAAAAGATTCAGGAGCTACCAAAGTCCCACTAGGAGGACGCAGGCAGCTGGTGCCATCGCTCAGGGCCGTGCCCCAAGCCCCATGCACCAATGCCACACGGATGTGGACACAGATTGGACACCGACGCAGACTTGGATGCGGACTCGGACAGACGTGGACACGGACCACGGAGGGACCTGAGTGAGGCCAGAGTGCAGGCTGAGGGGGTCGGACCATGGCGGCTCGCCTCCCGCCCAGGGCACAACTCCCAGGACCCGGCAGGTGTGACGCCAATTCCAGACCTGGAGGGTTTGACCTGAAAAGAACATCAAGGAAGCAGGTGTGGGGGCTGAACACAGGACAAGGCCACGCCACAGCCCCGCCCGGCTCTCACGCGCACACGCACGCACACACGCACTCACACGCACACACACGGGTGCACACGCGTGCTCTCAGGAGACCGGCCCCACACCGGTCCAGTGAAGGAGACGCCCGCGGTACGGCCATCCCAAGCGCCCGGCCAGGCTCTGCTCTAACGGCGACCGAGCTCACAGGGCCGGGACCCGACCTCAGACCAGCGGCTCCGTCTTTGCCCCCAGCACACCCTCTCCGTCCGCTCCGGCCACGGGCGACCTGCAGGAAACTCGCACACATCCAGACACGTCCCCGTGACGTCGGAGCCACGCGGCCTCGCTTGGACTAAACGCGGGAGATGGCCTGGAGCCTCCCGGAATGTCCTCGGTCGCGCCGATCTGTACCTCTTGATGGGAGAAACCCCGCCCTAAATGCCACCTCCGGGCCCGCGCGGGTCCCAGCAGCTGCCCTCCCGGGCCTCCAGGAACACCTTCCCTTTTCCCTTAAAATTGCTCAAAAGGGAGCCAGGCAGGAACAGGCCCTGTATTCTCCGCACATGGCCCAGACCCCTGTGGAGTCGTGGCAAGGGGGGAGGAAAGTTCTGTAGCCGGAAACTGGATATGGCCCAAAAGTACACATAGGTGGCTCGAGAGAGTCAGAGAGAGCGATGGGCAGGGACGGGGAGGGGGCAGGGATGGACGGTAGATACACAGACGGACAGAGAGGGGTGGGGACAGACGGTGGGTGGGCAGGTACACGGGTGGACGGACAGGGGGAGAGATGACAGACTCACAGATGGGTAATAGAATAAAATTCTAAGAGAGCTTTGTCCGTTTTGCGCTGTCGAGACCCCCACCCTCCTGCAAGGTTCTCGGGAGCCCAGGCCTGGGTACCTCCCGCCCGTCTCCTGGACCGAGGGTCCCCCAAGGGCAGAGCTGAGTGTCTTCCTTCTCTGGTGCCCCAGATCAGAAGGCCTGCCCCATGGACCCCAGCATGAGGCCAAGGGCTGGGCTCACACCGACCGTGAGAGCCAGAGGCCATCGCACGCGGCCGAGTGCATGCACCCCGAGCCAGGGAGGCCGCTGTGCTGGTCGCCGGTCAGGAGGGCCCGTGGAGCCCAGCACACGGGGCGCCCAGCCCGAGAGCAGGCCGCGGGGTGGACGCTGCCAGGGATGCTGCCTTCACGGCCCCCCCGGCAGGAAAGGGCCTTCTCAGGGTCCCTCAGTCCCTCTTTCTTTCCTTCTGTCATGAACCCGGCACGGTCGGCCGAATGCTGGCCCCCGAGAGCCATGTCCACGGCCTAAACCCTGGACCCTGTGAATGCGACCTTGTTGGAGAACGGGTCTGTGCAGGTGTGGTTGACGCTGAGGCACTTCAGATGAGATGGGCCAGGCCCGAGGTGTGATGGCGGGTGTCCCTACAAGAGGCTGAGGAGGGACACGGACGGAGAGGAGAAGCCCCATGATGGTGGGGGCGGGGCTGGGAGGGGCCACGAGCCCAGGGGCGCCTGGGGCCCTCAGGAGCTGGAAGACGCAGGAAGAGCCTTTCCTGGAACCTGGAGGGGTGGCGGCCCCATCCCCGTGGACCTCAGGCCTCGGCTCCGGAGCTGTGGAAGGAGGTTTCCATTTCAGTTGTTCTCTGGCCCTGAGCCTGTGGTCCTTGCCGGCAGCCCCAGGACACTTGCACACCCAGCCAGCAGGCCTCAGCCAAGCTGAACGACAGGACTCCTTCCTCTTTCCACTCCAAGTAGGACCGTCCTGCCAGACACAGCCCCTGGCCCGCGGAAGGCGCAAGTCCCTCTCAGCAGAGCACGAGGCGGCCTCTCTCCCGAGTCCCAGCTCTTTTTTTTTTTTTTTTAAGATTTTATTTATTTATTTGACAGAGAGAGACCACAAGGAGGCAGAGAGGCAGAGAGAGAGGGGGAAGCAGGTTCCCCACTGAGCAGAGAGCCCGATGCGGGGCTCGATCCCAGGACCCTGGGATCATGACCTGAGCTGAAGGCAGAGGCTTAACCCACTGAGCCACCCAGGTGCCCCCCGAGTCCCAGCTCTTTCCACTCACTGCTGCAGGCAGGCAGCCAGTACCCTGACGTCACATCTCAGTCCAAAGGACACCTCCTGTGGCCTGTGTTCTGGGCCGTGTGTGCCCACAATGCCCACATGCCAGTGTCTGGGCTGGGGACAGGGAGGCTGAGGGAGGAGGTGTCCCACCACGCCTGCCCGACCTCTGGGTGCTGCGCACCCCAGTTCAGATCACCCGGGAACGGCGATCGCCGTGGGGCGTCCAGTGCTGGGACCCCAGAGGGCACCGAGTGCAGGGGTGTCGGGCTGACCCTGCGGCAGGCTCCAGGCACAGACATCTGCAATGCAGGCAGTGGTGTTTTCACGGGGTACGCGGGGGTGGTAGGGACAAGAGACTTGCGGCTCAGGGAGGACTGTCCCTCACCGGTGACAACGCAGGGGCCCCAGGGCTCCCCTCCGGCCCCACTACCTGCGTCCGTCTCCTGCTCTCCCGCAGCCGCCGCCCCAGCGCACAGGAGGAAGCGTGCTCGGGAGACACCTGCTTTCAGACTGGCACTTGCTACCGCTCCCCCTGGTGGTGTCCTTCCCGGGGGGCGGGCCATGGGCTCATCCACAACCATCCATGCTTGAGGACGCGCAGGATCCAGTGAAGGACCCAGGAGAGCAGCCGGGAGGGCCAGGCAGGGTGCCGGGGAGCCGGCAACAGGGACGCAGCCCGAGAGCCCTGGGCTGGAGGGTGGCACAGGCGGCCCCTCAGCTCCCCCACCCGGGCTCCGGCCCCATCAGGCACAGCACCCAGCCCCTCCCCAGCTGGACGATGGGCCCCGGCCACACGAGCGCTGGCTGAGGAAGAGCAGCCCCTGGCTGTGGCCGTGCTGGCATGGCTCCTCACCCTCACACCCCCTGAGGCTGGCTGGTTCACCAGGATCACTGGGCGAGCCCTGTCCCTCCGGCCCCCATCCCTGCCCCATCTCCACCTCCCAGACCGCCTCTACCTCAGTGTCCCTGAACACCTCTCTGTGTCCATGTCAGCCTTGCTTCCTTGCGTCTCGGTCACCAGACAGCCACATGGAGCCCGACCTCCACCAGGGCTCCCGCCTCCCACCCACACGGCCTCAGACCAGAGCCAGGCTCCTGGGGGTCGCACAGGTCAGGCCACATACACCTGGCCCCACCACAGCCAGACCACAGACCAGACATGACGTGGAGGGGAGCAGCCACCGCTGGTGGGACAGGAAGTGGGCAAGTGACCCCATCCGTGGGCCAGACAGAGTCACACAATCCCTCAAAGCCCACCCCTCACAGCCTCAGCTGCCCGCAGTGGCAAGCACCCCAGAGCAGGGCAGGGGGCTGCTGGGACCACACAGCCATCAGGCCGGCATACGGCAGGCTGTGGCCTCTATCCTCCAGGGAGGCGGGCCCATGGACATGCAGCACAGGGCCACCGGGCAGAAGGAGGCCTGGCCTCTCGGATGTGATGGACCCCAGGCAACCTCGAGCAGGTGGGTCCGAATACGGTTCAGACCTCATCTCATCAGTCAGGCCGTCTTGAACGAACCCTGCTGGGCCCCGGAGGATGGAGAATAAGTACCAACACAGACCAGAGGAAGAAAGGAAGGTTGGCCTGGAGGCCATAGATTTCACAGAGCAGAAAACCAGAATAAGTACAATTAAGGCTGCTGTGGGCTACACTAGACTGGGCTGGTCTGTGCTGTGCTGAGCTGGACTGAGCTGAGCTGGGCTGGGCTGGCCTGTGCTGGGCTGGGCTGAGCTGGGCTGGGCTGGGCTGAGCTGGGCTGAGCTGAGCTGAACTGGACTGAGCTGAGCTGGGCTGGGCTGGGCTGGGATGAGCTGGGATGAGCTGGGATGAGCTGGGATGAGCTGGGATGGGCCGGCCTGTGCTGGGCTGGGCTGGCCTGTGCTGGGCTGAGCTGGACTGGGCTGGGCTGTGCTGGGCTGTGCTGGGCTAAGCTGGGCTGAGCTGGGCTGGGCTGGGCTGAGCTGAGCTGAGCTGAACTGAGCTGGGCTGAGCTGGGCTGAGCTGGGCTGAGCTGGGCTAAGCTAAGCTGAACTGGGATGAGCTGGGATGAGCTGGGCTGGGCCAGCCTGTGCTGGGATGGGCCGGCCTGTGCTGGGCTGAGCTGGACTGGGCTGGGCTGGGCTGGGCTGGGCTGAGCTGGCCTGTGCTGGGCTAAACTGGGCTGAGCTAGGCTGAGCTGAGCTGAACTGGGCTGAGCTGGGCTGGGCTGGGCTGAGCTGGGCTGAGCTGAACTGAGCTGGGCTGAGCTGGGCTGAGCTGGGCTAAGCTAAGCTGAACTGGGATGAGCTGGGATGAGCTGGGCTGGGCCAGCCTGTGCTGGGATGGGCCGGCCTGTGCTGGGCTGAGCTGGACTGGGCTGGGCTGGGCTGGGCTGGGCTGGCCTGTGCAGGCCTAAACTGGGCTGAGCTGGGCTGGGCTGGGCTGGGCTGGGCTGAGCTGGCCTGTGCTGGGCTAAACTGGGCTGAGCTGGGCTGAGCTGAGCTGAACTGGGCTGAGCTTGGCTGAGCTGTGCTGAACTGGGCTGAGCTGAGCTGAACTGGGCTGGTCTGAACTGAGCTGGGCTGGGCTGGGCTGAGCTGAACTGGGCTGAACTGGGCTGGGCTGGCCTGTGCTGGACTAAGCTGAGCTGAGCTGGGTTGGGCTGGGCTGGGCTGGGCTGAGCTGGGCTGAACTGGGCTGGTCTGAACTGAGCTGGGCTGGGCTGAGCTAGGCTAAGCTGGGCTGAGCTGGGCTGGGCTGGGCTGGCCTATGATGGGCTAAGCTGAGCTGAACTGGGCTGAGCTGGGTTGGGCTGGGCTAAGCTGGGCTGAACTGGGCTGGGCTGGGCTGAACTAGGCTGAACTGGGCTGAACTGGGCTGAACTGGGCTGGGCTGGGCTGGGCTGGGCTGAGCTGACCCAGGCTGGGTAAGCTGGGCTGAGCTGGGCTGAGATGGGCTGGGCTGGGCTGGGCTGGGCTGAGCTGACCCAGGCTGGGTGAGCTGGGCTGAGCTGGGCTGGGCTGGGCTGGGCTGGGCTGAGCTGGGCTGAACTGGGCTGGTCTGAACTGAGCTGGGCTGGGCTGAGCTAGGCTAAGCTGGGCTGAGCTGGGCTGGGCTGGGCTGGCCTATGATGGGCTAAGCTGAGCTGAACTGGGCTGAGCTGGGTTGGGCTGGGCTAAGCTGGGCTGAACTGGGCTGGGCTGGGCTGAACTAGGCTGAACTGGGCTGAACTGGGCTGAACTGGGCTGGGCTGGGCTGGGCTGGGCTGAGCTGACCCAGGCTGGGTAAGCTGGGCTGAGCTGGGCTGAGATGGGCTGGGCTGGGCTGGGCTGGGCTGAGCTGACCCAGGCTGGGTGAGCTGGGCTGAGCTGGGCTGGGCTGGGCTGGGCTGGGCTGAGCTGGGCTGAACTGGGCTGGTCTGAACTGAGCTGGGCTGGGCTGAGCTAGGCTAAGCTGGGCTGAGCTGGGCTGGGCTGGGCTGGCCTATGATGGGCTAAGCTGAGCTGAACTGGGCTGAGCTGGGTTGGGCTGGGCTAAGCTGGGCTGAACTGGGCTGGGCTGGGCTGAACTAGGCTGAACTGGGCTGAACTGGGCTGAACTGGGCTGGGCTGGGCTGAACTAGGCTGAACTGGGCTGAACTGGGCTGAGCTGGGCTGAGCTGGGCTGAGCTGGGCTCTGCTGAGCTGAACTGGGCTGGGCTGGGCTGGGCTGGGCTGAACTGGGCTGAGCTGGGCTGGGCTGGGCTGAACTAGGCTGAACTGGGCTGAACTGGGCTGAGCTGGGCTAAGCTGGGCTCTGCTGGGCTGAATTGAGCTGAACTGGGCTGGGCTGGGCTGGGCTGAACTGAGCTGAACAGGGCTGAACTGAGCTGAGCTCGGCTGAGCTCGGCTGAGCTGGGCTGGGCTGGGCTGGGCTGGGCTGAGCTGGGCTAGTGACTGAGGCCAACAGGAAGGGTACGCTGCATTTGTATCACCCCCAGAGATCTAACCAGGCTGTTCCCCGTGTTCTAAGGGGGCATGGGGGCTACACCATGGGGTTGTACCATGGGGTCCCCGGAGGAGCCCTTTCTCCTCCCGTGAGACCCCCTGCACAGCCAAGAGGCCGTGGTGCAGGCTCACTTCCTGGGCTGCCCTGTCCTGGCCTGTGCCCTCCCTCTGGGCCCTCCTTTCCTGAGCCCCAGAACCCAGTGGAGAGACGGGAAGCTGAGGCTTCAGCAGCTTCTGCAGTGGGAGAGCCACGCTCAATCACCACAGGTCCTGAGGCCTTCCCCAAGCTGCATGTCCAGGCGGTGGTGGCAGAACCCTGAGGACCGTGTCCAGAGTCAGTGCAGCGGGACACAGGCCTCTGGCTCCGACCCCAGGTCCTTGGCACGTGAGCTGCGGGAGCTTGGGGCAGTCCCTAGCGGTCTCCGTGCAAGTTTCCTCCAAAGCACAGAAGAATCGGGCTTTGTGCTGGGCCTGTGCGGCTGTGTCGGGGTCCAGGGCCCTGCCCACGGCCTCACAGAGCATCCTGTGTTGCAGAGCCCAAAGCCAGCCCCACTCTCTTCCCGCTGAGCCTCAGAAGCCGTGACGAAGCCGGGCACGTGGTCATCGCCTGCCTGGTGCAGGGGTTCTTCCCACCGGAGCCCGTGAACGTGACCTGGAGCCCCGGCAAGGAGGGCGCGTCCGTCAGGAACTTCCCCCCTGTGAAGGCCACGGCCAGCAGTCTGTACACCATGAGCAGCCAGCTGACCCTGCCAGCCGACCAGTGCCCTGTCGAGTCGTCCCTGCAGTGCCACGTTCAGCACCTCTCCGACCCCAGCAAGCCTGTGTCTGTGCCCTGCCAAGGTCAGAGGGCGGGGAGGCGGGGCCACCCTATTCCGTGACCACGTGCCACTTTGTCCCCAAGGGCACCACACCAGGGCAGGAGTGGGCTGCCGAGACAGGCCCCATGAAGGAGTGGGGGCTGGGGAGGGCAGGCGGGCAGAGGGGCGCCCTGACCTGCTGCAATCTCTCTCTCCGTTCCAGGCCCAAGTCCCCCGCCTTGTCCTTGTCCCTCATGTAACCAGCCCCACCTGTCACTTCACCCGCCCGCCCTTGAGGATCTGCTTCTGGGCTCCAATGCCAGCCTCACGTGCACGCTGAGTGGCCTGAAAGACCCCAAGGGAGCCTCCTTCAGCTGGACGCCCTCCGGGGGGAAGGACGCGGTCCAGAAGGCCCCCGAGCGGGACTCCTGCGGCTGCTACAGCGTGTCCAGCGTGCTGCCAGGCTGCGCAGAGCCGTGGAACCGTGGGGTCACCTTCTCCTGCACGGCCACCCACCCCGAGTCCAAGAGCCCGATAACCGGCAACATCAGCAAACTCCCAGGTGGGCGCAGACCCTCTGGAGGCGCAGCTCGGCCCCCACGCCCGCCTCCGCCCTCTCGCCCGGGGCTTGGGCGCTCCCACCCGCGGTTCACAAAGGGAAGCCGGGGCCCGGGGTGCCCAGGGGCAGAGGGGGTCCTCCCCACCGCCACCCCAGACCCCTGACCTGGCTCTCTGCTCCCCAGGAAACACCTTCCGGCCCCAGGTCCACCTGCTGCCGCCGCCGTCGGAGGAGCTGGCCCTCAACGAGCTGGTGTCGCTGACCTGCTTGGTGAGGGGCTTCAGCCCCAAGGACGTGCTGGTCCGCTGGCTACAGGGGACCCAGGAGCTGCCCCCGGAGAAGTACACGACCTGGGACTCCCTGAAGGAGCCCGGCCAGGGCGTCCCCACCTTCGCCGTGACCAGCGTGCTGCGGGTCGACGCTGAGGCCTGGAAGCAGGGGGACAAGTTCTCCTGTATGGTGGGCCACGAGGCCCTGCCCCTGTCCTTCACCCAGAAGACCATCGACCGCCTGGCGGGTAAACCCACCCACGTCAACGTGTCTGTGGTCATGGCAGAGGTGGACGGCGTCTGCTACTGAAACGCCCACCCGTCCTCCCTGAATAAAGTCCGTGTTCGCCCGGAGTGACCCCGGGCCCCCCTGAGGCCACTGTCTGTCCGTATTCGGGGTCTCTGGCCACCGAGGCAGGGGAGGGCTGGAGGACGGAAGGACATCTGCTTCCCTGAGCCTCACAAGCCTTCACACCGTGGGCTCACGCGTGTGTGAGTGTGAGCGTCAGTGTGTGTGCATGGTACACGGCAGGCGAGCTGGGAGCAGAGCCCGGGGCTGGCAGCCGGTGAGGGTGCACAGCGCGGCCAGCCCTGAGAGCAGGGCACCAGCTCAGCCCTCCGTGGGCAGTGGTGCGCTTGCTTGTATCTCAGAAAGGCCTCTAGGGGTAGCCGGGAGGGACCAGAGGGAGGCAGGGGAACAGGGGACCCTGAAGAGGCAGGTGTCGCTGTCCCGGGTCATGGCAGGACTCCGGGGGGACCCACACCACCCTTGGTGGGTGCAAGGCACACAGTTGCAGGACGGCCCCCTGGTGCCCTGGACGAGGAAGCCACCCCCCTCCAGACTGCTCTGCATGCGGCACACCCACGTGCACGCAGTCCCCCCACGCTCACACACATGTGCCCTCCAGGTGCAGGGAGTCCCCGGCCCCGGCAAGATGCCCCATACCCTTTCCTGTGTGCCCCACTGCGCACAGCTCAGGGCCCGATTCCACAAACCCCGCCCAGGCAGCCCCTGCCCCCTGCCTGACCCCCAGACTCAAGCCTCTCACCCCTTCCTGAGCCCAAGGGCAGTCCAAACCACAGACAGGAGGGCAGGCTGGGGAGGGGTCAGCAGAGACAGCTCCCACCCAAGGCCCCTCTGCAGCTTCTGCTAGAGACTTTCTGGCAGGAAGGGAGGTTTGGGGAGATGGAACATAGACGCAGAACCGTAGCCACCGTGGGACAGCTGGCGGTGCAGTTCCCACCAGGGGGCAGCGGGGCCCCTGCTCTTGTCTCAGATACCTTCTGGGCTTCCCCAGGGAGCCTAGTCTTCTGGCTTCCTCCCTCAGCTCCCAGGGCCAAAGTGAGGTGGGGACACCTACCCACATGGCCACTGCTCCCCTCTCAAGGGTCCAGTCACCAAAGGACAATAGGGGGAGCAACAGGTTAATTGGGGGAAATGCTGCCATAGAGAAAGTGCTCCAGCCACCCGGGGAGCCAGCACCTGGCCCTCAGAAACATATTCTAGGGAGATGGGGAGGGGAGGAAGGGTACATAGATGGGCAGGGCAGCAGAGGGACAGATCATAGGACATGTAATGGATGGAAGCACAGACAGATGGATAGATGGAGGGAGGGAAGGAGGGAGGGAGGGAGGGATGGATAGATGGATGG